>NC_143482.1:8962058-9262058 GCF_027475165.1 Benincasa hispida | reverse complement strand
CTCAGAATTGAGGTCGTGTAACATCCCGGGTTTTTATGAAAATTTAAATTAATTATTGCAAATTATTGAGTTTTGGTTTCCCTAGTCTTGGAATTTGGAATCAAATTGTTACAGGAAGTTTTATTGGTTATGTAGATTCTTTGAGTGGAGTTTTAAATTAATTGGAAGTGATAATTGAATTATTTGGATAAGAAATTTTGAGTTTTTGTGAAATTTGAAAGGGAAAAGGGGAAATTGTGGTTTTAAAATTTAACCCTCTTTAATTTTGGAATTTGGATCCAAAATTTAAGTAAAGAATTGAGAAAAGATAATTGGTTTATTTGGAAGTTATTAAATCAATTATCTAAAAAGATTTTAATTTGAATTTAAGTTAATTTGGAAAGTTAGAATTTAATTTTGGGATTTAGGATTTTTGGAAAGAAGTGATTTAAAGTTGGTGAATTATTTTGAGGTTTATTTAATTAATTGGATAAGAGGTGAAAGATTTGAGTTTGATGTGATATGTTTATTAAGGAAAGGAAAAAGAAATATATATAGAGAGAGAAAAGAATATATATGGATTTTGGAATTTAAGAAGGAAATGAAATAATATATATATATAAGGGTTTTGGAATTTAAGAAAAGAAAAGAATATATATGGATTTTGGAATTTAAAAAGGAAAGGAAGAAAAAGAAAGAAAAAAAAGAAAAAAGAAAATACCCTTTCTTCTCCATCTCACGCTATTCAACACAAGATTGAATTCGGAGTTCCTGGTTGGATTTTGACTTGGGTTTTGGAGGTGATTTAAGATTAGAGTACTAGTTGGATAAGAATTTTGTTGGCTTTTAAAATTTCTTTATGTATGGAACCAAGCTTGAAGACTAAAATGAATTTTCTTCATGCCCTAGGATTGGACTAAAGGTTGTGAAGTGGGATTGGAGAGTTTTCTTGAGTGCAGAATTATTATTTCAGTTTCATATTAAGGTAAGTAATCTTACTATTGGAACCCCTTTGTGTCGGGCGATAAATTTACAATTTATTTTGAGGATTTTAAGACTAGTTACAAGGATAATTTTGATTGTTCCGAGATTTAATGGACTGTTTAGAAAAGATATATGAACATGTGATAATATGTCTGAAGCATGTTAATTATGAACATGATTTAGAATTTTATGAGACATATTACAAGTACGATTGAGCCTGACCCTAAATTATTAGTTAAGCGACACTACTACTGGAATGTCTTAAAGCTAGGTGAAAGTTGGAGCATTTGTTGATGTACATATTTATATGATTTATTATGAAAGTGTGTAGGCTATATAATGTATTATGAAATTTGAATGTTTGATTGTTTACATGAGTTAGTGCATGAAAGTGATGTACTAGTGTGAAACCCGGATTTCCATTTTTCCTACTTAAGCAGGTTAAAAGGAATTAACTAAGTGAAAGTTAAATCCTATATTAAAGTGAAGGAAATTTCTAAGTGTTTAGTAGATTTTCCTCGAGTAATTTAAGTTGAGTTTTAATTGGTGAAATTGTAGTGAAATTTGCCTAAGTGTAAATTCAAAAATGAACCATGCATTAAGAGACATTAACGCATAAGATGAGAAGAAAGGCGACCTGCGTTCGTAGGGATGAACGCATGATTGGCCAAAGTGTTGGCAAACGGCATTGCCAAGATTTGCTCATGCGTTGGGTATGCGTGAGCAAAAGTAGAGAAAGCGAAATATTGTGTGCAAGGCACTGGGTAGACAATTGTCTAGTAGATGAGTAACGCGACACGATGAGGTGGGCGATCGTGTAGTAATTGCATGGAGGTAAACAATGCTCGTAGTAGCAAAGAGCGAGATTAGCGAGATCACTAAGAGCGAGATTGTTGAGAGCGAGATCAGCGAGATCGCTGAGAGCGAGATAGTTGAGAGCAAGATCAGCGAGAGCGAGATTGAAGAGAGCGAGAAAATGGGAGAGAGCGAGATTGGAGAGATCAGTTTGAGCAAGAGAATGGGAAAGAGCGAGAGTGGAGAGAGCGAGAGAATGGGAGAGAGCGAAAGTGGAAAGAGCGAGAGAATGGGAGAGAGCGAGAGCATAGGAGAGAGCGAGAGTTTGAGCGAAAAAGTGGGAGAGAGCGAGAGCCACGAGAGTAAACCCAGCGAGAAAGTTGGAGAGAGCGAGAGCCACGAGAGCGAAACCAGTGAGATTGGGACAGATAGACGCATTTGAAGAGAATTGGATGCGTTTACTTGTAATTTGGATAAATAAATCAGAAATTAAGCAGATGAAGTGGCAAAAGGAGATTACATGCAGGAAGATTTTTATCAACTTAAGTAAGTGGTGTACGGTTGAGATTACATGAAAATTAAGATAATTTTGGTTGGCAAACCCAAAATTAGACAACTCAAAGCTCGGCTAGCCAGAGTTAGCGTGGGCAACCTAAGGAAGAGCCATTTGTATGGTGAGTTGTCGTGAGGAAAGAGACTGGGAATGGCTATAAATAGAAGGCCTCGGCATGAAGGTTAAACTCATTCCAAACAATTTCAGTAGTAAACATCCTAAGTAGAGAGTGAACATTTAGTGAGAAAGTTGCCGTTGGAGGTGGAGGCAAGGAATTCGAAGGAGGTGCTGCACAGATTCATATTCTATTTGAGTAGGGAAAATATTTACAAGTAAATTGCATTAGGAGGATTTGCTAACGGTGAGTGGTTACTATATGTTGTTTTGATTTATGTATGTATATGTATATATGAGCCTTGTACATAAAGGGTAATGTCAAATGTGCATGAGTAGGGATGCATGATTTCTGTTGTGATTGCCGTGATATTGTATGTTATATTGTGATGGAAACTAGAATTATACCCGAGATATGGTTAGTATGCTTGAAAAGGGTACTTGGCGGGAAAAGATGGTCGACTTCGGTCGGCGGGAAACGATAGTTGGTGACGACCGACGAAAAAATATGGTCAAGTTACCTAAGCATAACTAGCGGGAAAGAAATGGTCGATGTGCACATTGGCAGGAAAATGGGGTATAAGGAAAGTTTCCATAAAGTTGTTATTGTATTGTTGGGTTGACAGTAGTTGACCGTTAACAGGAAATGATTGAGCGGCTTGGCTGAGGAAATGAATTTGAAATGGTATTAATGTGTTGTTGATTGCATGCTGTTTTCCCCAAAAGTCTACTTTTGAAAAGCCAAAGTTTCGTTTATAAAAAATATACCACTCACTAGGCTTAGTAGCTCACACTCTTCAAAATATTTTCTTATATCCTCCCCCCCCCCCCCCAAGGTAGCGGAAAGGTGAGGAGTTTCAGGATGCTGCTATGGTCAAGGCCTGCCACATGCCACAGTTACACTTCCGGAGGGTTTTATAGTTGTTGTTGTAATTTTGTTGTTAAGTCTTTCAATTATATAAACGTTACATTGTTGTAATATAAAATGGACCTACTTAATCAGTTGGTTGTTAAATTTGTACATTGGTATTAGAGTTTTTTCTGCAAGAGTTATTAGGCAGTAAGTGTCAACCAAAGGGTTGATAACTGTTGTCAATCACGCCCTCTCCCAGGCTCGGAGGGTGGTCTAGAGCAGGGTGTGACAACTAGTGTTGAATCATTAAAACTAGATTAAACAAGTACGTTGAGGTTAATTAACATGACCTCGATGAGGAGATTTTAGAGGACTCATGATAATGTGAATGTTATATGTAATATAAAGTTAAATGTAATCTCTTTTCCTTTCTAGATTATGTGATTGTATAAAAGTGATGTATGTCCAAGGTCGCTAGTACATGAAAAATATGTATTAGGGCTAGTGTATATGAAAGTGATACACACCTAGAGGGTACTGGGGTGTATGTAAGAGGTTCACGCTCAGTGGGTTATGTGTATATGAAAGAGGTGTATACATAACCATGTGTACGAAAGAGGTATGCATCCCTACATTCATAGAGAGGATTTGACGAAAGAGGTACACACTCAGTGGGTTATGTGTATACGAAAGAGGTGTATACATAACCATGTGTACGAAAGAGGTACACACTCATTGGTTTATGTGTATACGAAAGAGGTGTATACATAACCATGTGTACGAAAGTGGTACACACTCAGTAGGTTATGTGCATACGAAAGAGGTGTATACATAACCATGTGTACAAAAGAGGTACAAACTCAATGGGTTATGTGTATACGAAAGAGGTGTATACATAACCATGTGTACGAAAGAGGTACACACTCAGTGGGTTATGTGTATACAAAAGAGGTGTATACATAACCATATGTACGAAAGAGGTACACATTCAGTGGGTTATTAGTATACGAAAGAGGTGTATGCATAACTATGTATACGTAAGAGGTACACATTCAGTGGATTATGTGTATACGAAAGAGGTGTATGTATAACCATGTGTACAAAAGAGGTACACGTCCCTACATTCATAGAGAGGACCTAGGGTGTACGTAGAAGGTGCACTCTAAGGGAAATGAAAAAGAGTGAGCGATGTAAGGGAAATTTTCATGTCCCACTAGTAGAAAGCTTCAGTTTATGTTGCATTTATTGGACATAAATGCTTAGCCTGACCCTGGTAGTGGGGTTACTTACTGAGTATTTTATACTCACCCTTTCTCATGTTTATGTTTCAAGTAAGAGTAAGGACGCACTGGCGGATGACAAGAGGAATCCTTGAATGAGCCACTGAGGACCAGTTTTATGCTTTCGCTCATGATATTTAGATTTTTTTCCATGTTTTTCAACTTTCAATTTGATGTTTGAAACTTACTATTAAGATTTGTTTTCAGACTTATTTATTATATTTATGATTTATGTGTACCCTATCGTTTGTTTTTAATATCTGAATTTAATAAAGGTCTTTTGAGTTCAACTTATTTATTTAGCATTTATTTCACTATAAAAGGATGTCGTTTTAAGTTTCATGCATGCATGTGTTTAGTAACGGCCTAACTTGAGTCCTAGGGAGTCGAGTCGTTACAGGTCATATATGGTCGTTTAGGTGAGATGCAAGTCTCTAGTATCAACGGCGTTATATATAGAGTCTAGTCATCTCATGGTCCAAGTCTTATACAAACTCTTTGTATAGGACACCCCCGCTTCATGTCTCCACATGAATGGTCAGGATCTACCTTCTGTAGTAGTTTACAATACTTGCAAACCTCTACAAAGCGGGCCGTATCCGTAGTGTCACTAGGATCAAGTATCCCACCTTAATCCTTATACTACAGATCGATTTAGGTTATCACTTAAGGCATGATCCACTTGTATATCACATATACATGCTTAAGTTCACATAAGATAACCAAGAAGCTTTGTTTATTGGATATGAGTAAATGCCAGAATTAAATAACACTTATTTTATTCATTGAATAATGTGTATCTTTACAAAACAACGAGACTCTAGGAGAATTAGGACACTAATCCCAACACAATTAATTTGAATACTTCAAATTAATCCAAAGATTAAATCCCTGTTGAGCTACAATGAAGACCTTATGGACCTGTAGATTAAAGCTCCAACGGTACTCGGATAATTAATTAAACTCTTTAACTAAATTACCCAACATTTGTTAACTATTGGTCACTTTACTAAAGATCGATAGTTGCACTCTTCGCACTACAGATAAATTTCTGTGTCCATTAGATATGATCAATCAACAGTACGATGACCCTTCACAAATTTCTCGTAAGTACAGCTGGGCCAAAATACTGTCTTGCCTCTATAGTTACATCTAACTTCTTAAGTACCACTGATTCCTCTAATGAACAATAAGTCATAGTCCTACTATGACCAAG
This sequence comes from Benincasa hispida, assembly GCF_027475165.1. NCBI lineage: Eukaryota > Viridiplantae > Streptophyta > Magnoliopsida > Cucurbitales > Cucurbitaceae > Benincasa > Benincasa hispida. The sequence continues at coordinate 9,256,284 of NC_143482.1, read as the reverse complement.
TTCTCTCGGGTCAAGAGAAGGTGTGGCCACTATATTCCTGACCCAAAATCAGGCCTTAAGGGAGCAATTTATCTACTTGCCCCTGCATTGGGGAATGAGTGAATTCCGTCTTGTGTAGCTGAGTTCTCAGTTCCCCAGTTAGACGAATCCTCAAAATGGTAGATCAAGCTGATTTATTCTCCACAAAGTGGCCATCGCATACCATCCGCAGACGAATGGTCAGGCTGAGGTGTCCAATCGGGAGATCAAGCTGATACTTGAGAAGGTGGTATGGTCTTTGCGGAAGGATTAGGCAACAAAGCTCGACGATGCGTTGTGGGCATACCGAATTGCATTTAAAACACCCAAAGGTATGTCCTCATATGCGTTGGTATTTGGTAAGGCATGTCATTTGCCTCTGGAACTGGAATACAAATCACTGTGGGCAGTGAAGAAGCTAAACTTTGACTTGGAGAAAGCAGAAGAAGCAAGAAAACTTCAATTGGTTGAGCTGGAGGAATGAAGGATAAGCGCATATGAGAACGCAAAGTTCTACAAGGAGCGCGCAAAGCGCTGGCACGACAAACACATATGCGGTAAAAATCTCCATGTGAGACAAATGGTCTTGCTCTTCAATTCACGACTATAGCTCTTTCTTGGCAAGTTAAAATCGCGCTAGTCCGGACCCTTCATCATTAAAGAAATATTCCAACATGGTGCGATGGAGCTGATTACTAAAGACGGGAGCCGTACGTTTAAGGTTAATGGACAGTGAGTTAAAGCATATTGTGGGGGTGATTTTCAGCAAGAAAAGACCTATGTAGATCTGAAAAACCCATAATAGAAAAAAAAAAAAAATGGAATGGCCCCTGCATTGACAAGTAACATCATCTGGGGCACAAATCTTCTAAAGTATCCTTTGTTTAGTTCTTGAACTCTCATTTCTTCGACACTTTAATCATCATTTATCTATCTGCATTTTACTTACTACTCTAAAAAAAAGAGAGAAATTGCGGTAAAATAATGTTGTTTTGTTTAAAATTATTTGACCCTCTCACTCTGTTTTTCTTGCAACGATCAAGGCACAGGATTGCGGAGGTGTTACACGAAGAAGCAACTTATCTTATTCTATCACCGCAATCCAAAGAAGATAGATCGCCACAAAGAATGATGCATCAATACACAATGTGGGCGACAGTGCAAATTTGGGGGTTGTATTCTTCCTTAACTTTATTTTAAATTTTGCACTATCGCATCGCATTTTATTTTTAAAAGTTTTATCACCACATCCTCTTTGATTACCGCAATTATTTGACATGGATAAACTTAGTAAGTTACCGCATGTTGTCTCTTTGCCAATTATGATTTCAATGATGAGACACATACTTCTATTTTTTCGTATATACTCGAGTCAACTTAATTTTAAGACAGTCACCTCATGAAATATTTCTAGAAGTTAGGGGTCTGCTAGCTTTCTTTCAAACTCTCTTTACAAAGCTTTCTAAGAACATCGCATGACTTCTTTCAATCTTTTGGCAATGAGGACATTGGCGCATTTTAAATTTGGAGGTGAGGTATTTATTTTCGACCTTGGTATTCTTTAAAAATAAAAATAAAAAGCGGAAAATTTTGAATAACAACTCCGCTGTCAACGCAATAGGAAAACCCATGTTGATAAGGCACTTACCCATAGTTGGATGTCCGCATGACACACGTGGGGGCAAGCCAAAATGAAAGTAAGTTGCCAAGATCAACGCATAAATAAATGACCGCAACTGCGCTGCCAAGTAGGTATGAGTTTAGTCTAAGAAAGAGCGCATTGCTCATAGTTGGATGTCCACATGACACACATGGGGGCAAGCCAAAATGAAGGCAAGGCACTTGAATCAGCGTAAGGTAAAAAAATAATAATAATGTCAAGAAATATGCAAGGATAAAATCATTTAATACCCTGGTGGAAAAGTTTTCTTTTTGAAATAAATCATGCGATGTCCTGGAATTTAGTAAAGTCCTTTTGAAGGTTAAGCTTGCGGTCCCTAGGTCTTAGAAATATTTTAAAAGGAGACTTGAATAAGACTTAAGGAAATTTTGGTGTATAGGATTTGAATGAAGTATCCTTGAGAAAACTAGGAGAAGAGATTTGCGGTCGACTTGCTAAAGGAAATCTTTAGCTTATGCTTACAAGCATTGTTTAAATTTAGGGGTGTGATAACGGGCAGAAATGCACGTTATTATAGTGCTAAGTTCTTAAACAATGTTGGCTTGCGTTGATAAAACATGTTAGATTGCGTCCAAAAAGCATCAAATTCATAATATTGCGGTCGCATGCGTTCATCACATAGAAACAGTTGATTGCTTTATTTTTATGCAGAATATGCGTTGACACAAAGCGAAAAGAGCGATCATAAGAAATCAACGGATGAGCGCAACATTACCGCAAGGCTTTGTGTGATTTGTATTCGCAAACATCTGCTCAAGAAGGATTGCCGCAAAGAGCTGGCACAACTTGGTGGGCACATCTGGGTGAAAGGCATAATTAATCACGATGGGACAGAAAGCTGATGACAGTTAAATCCGAATTAAGTTGACAGCCGCTAACGATAACAAGTACATTCAGCTTTTCGGTGACAAATATTTGACGCATCAATCAGGGAATTAAAGCCATCCCATCTGTGCAATCATAAGAGAGAAGTCGTTCTTCACCCGAAGCTCTATAAATACCAAAGGCATCCTTCAGAAAAGGGGTTCGAAAGTTCTGAGAGTTAGAGAATTTTTCCTAGACAGTTAGCCTTGTTCTTAGATTTTCTTTTATTTTTAAGACGGACACGAGAGAAGGAGGTTATGCCGACAGATCGTTCCGGTAAGCTTGGGAGAGCGCTGGAAGCTTCAAGATCAGAGAGAGGGCCAACTTCTATGGAAACAGGAATATCTTTTGAACCGAATAGAGATTGCCAGTGTAAAAGCCTCGGTCAATAAGGAATTGCTACCAGGCTCTCTACCTTTATCTTCCATTGTTATTTTGTACTCAAACTCATTTATAGAAATGGAAGTTACTTCTCTATATCTGTTCACTCTCTGTTATTTACGCATGAATAGCTAAATCTATTGAATGGGTTGAGAAGCACTTAGCTAGCTTAACAGGGGATCTTCATTCTATGTGATTATCTTGTATTATGTATGCTTCATTTGTCCATTAGAGATACTCAAGAGGGTAGTCTAAGGACAGGATCTAGGCTTGGAAAAGTCAGGTTAGAATATAGGCTCGGAAGAGTCAGATGAAAATGCATAATCAAGAGATAGGAGCTTAGGAATAAGCACTGTTTGCTATTAACGCATCGCATGCATCCTAGAGATGGGATATGATTGTGTGCGGTCACCTTGCCTTTGTGCATCTTGCATCATCGCATGGGGAAAGAGTAGAGACTTAGGAATAAGCTCTATGGATACTTTTGCATTCAACACATGCGTCCTAGACTTAGGAACACCGCATTCGCATTGGAAAATGGCTTGTTGTGCATGGGTGTAGCATGATCGCATAGTCTGATGCATTCCCAGGTAATGCTAGCTAAAGACCTTCTCAACCCGTTCATCCGCATACTCAGTGCATCTATCACACAATCAGACTTTTCTCAAATCTGCCGCATTTGTTTATTTTTCATTACCGTAATCAACAAAACCAAACAACTATTTGAGTTACCGGTTAGCACAAAGTTTTCTAAAAATTACCACCGCAACCTGTTTTCTCAAGTCCCTGAGTTCGACTCTGGACTTACCAGGAACTCAGTGAGGTTTTATGCCACCATCCTCCAATTCAGGAGACACTACCTTAAATAAAAGTCATTAACTTCAATTAAAGAAAAAACTAATTTATATTAATAATTTACAAAAATAAGTTTGCACTGATTTTTAATAGCCTATTATGAAAGTTATGCAAAAAAGACGTCATTTTGTCCAAATCGAATCATGGGGCTTTTTGTAAATTCACATACTATCATTTCTCTTTTTGATGATCATACAGAACCACCGTTGTCTGTTCCATTTTTCTGACAGTTCTAACTATCATCATTTATCACATTTACGTAAATGTACGAAAAATTCAATCAAAATATGCGTACTTTTTTTTTTAATTGTCATTATAGAGATCATATGTTACCGTTTACAAATTGACGATTAACAACTAAGGTTTAAATGGTTGTAGTATTGTTTTTTTTACCTTCAGCAATGGGTATCTATGGCAATATTCAAAATTTTTACATAAACTAAACAAACTAAATATAATGTTTGGGAGTGATTTTGAAATTTTAAAAATCACTTTTATTGTATTTGAATTCACTTGAAAATATGTATTTAATCATTTAAAATCAATTTATTGTTTAATTTTAATATTTTTAAATACATTTTTCATATTATTAAAATTGATTTTGAATAGTTAAAAAGATTTTTTGAACAATTCTGAAAATAATATAAGTGATTTTAACCATTTTAACCATTTTAAAATTACAACCAATCTTGTAATAAGTATAGAAGTCAAAAGCTAGAAAGTGAACCAAGAACAAATGAGAGAGAATGAAAGAGCAAGAAAGTAAGAGAAGACTATAATAAGAGTTGTAAAAGAAAAAATAAATCAAAAAAATATTGGTGACGCCATCCAAAAGTTAGAAAGCTTTGTTTTGGAAATGTTCGTAAAATTTTATTTTGAAAAATACTTAAGTGCTCCGGTAGAATTTATCTTTGTGCAACTAGGGATCTATTCAATAAAGAATTGTACAGGATAGTTTTAAAGTTTAAAAACACTTTTGGTCCAAAATTTTCATGAAAAACAATTTAATCCTTGAACTTTAGTTTGTAACGATTTGATTCCTATGATTTCAATTTAGTCCTTGAAATTTAGTATGTAACAACTTAGCCCTTATACTTTCAACATTGGAACAATTTAGTCCTTAATGGAAAAAACTTATCAAAATTAGAGGTCGATTATTAATATTTTATGATGTAAACTTTGTATTTTGTAAAAATATTAAGTCTCTAACTAGTTTAACGATTATGAAATTTCATTAAACTTTAACATTAATTTTTATAACACAGACTAGATCATTACAAATTTTAAAGTTCAAGGACTAAATTGTTTAATTAGTAAAGTCAATGACTAAATTGTTATAAAATTGAAAGTATAGAGATTAAATCGTTACAAATCAAAGTTTGAGGATTAGATGGTTAATCATATGAAAATTTATGGACTAAGAGTGATTTTTAACCCTTTTTATAAATTTTTTTTAAGTGGTCTTTTTTTTAAATTTTTTGGGAGCTTTCTTCCTTTCATTCCCCACATTTAATTTAAAATAATAATAATAAACCCGTCCAGTCCATAACGATGAGTGGAAGCCAGAAGAACAAGAAACAATGAAATCAAAACTGCTACAATTTGCGTTTCATTTCTCCTTTCGATTCCTTTTTAGGGTTTTTTTTTTTTTTTTTTTTACATTACAAATCTCCACCGATCAGGAAATTCAGAACAACGATTCATTGTAAAACAGCCTAATTAAACACAAAGCTTGAATTGAAAACCAAATCCAGAAATTGGCCAGCGCCTGAGAAAATCCTCTCGCTCGACGGACGCCCTAATTTCAGGCTTTTGCGGCCTCAACCGGTGCCTTGGCCCTGCTGGCAGAAATCTGCTCGTACAGATCTCTGATCTTCAATCCGATTATGGTTTGGAAGAAGCCCGTGCCATTGTTGCTTCCAGGGAAGTCTGAATGCTTCAGCATCTGTTGAGTCACTTCACCATAGAATTTTGTCGACAGGTTGCTTAGATGGCTTTCGACATAGATGAGTTCGTCCAACCTGTCGAATTGCCCGTCCATTTCCAGCACTGATACCTGAAAATTGCCATTCAGACATTTCATCAAACACTTCGTGTGCGGATACAACTGTGAGTTCTCCTCTCTTTTTCGTATTTCTTTTCGAAAAATGCAAATTTAAATGGTTAAATTGCCTAGGGCAGTTACAAATATAACGATCAGACTAAAAAATTTTATAAATATACCATAAATGTAAAATAATTTGCAAATATAACAAAATTTAGATTTTGTTTTTGAAATCTATTAGTGATAGATCATTCATTAGTAGAAGTGTATATAAGGTTGTGATAATTTTGCTATATTTGTAATTTTCTTTTAAAGGTTGTTATACACTTAATTATTATCTCAAAAAGTATTACCTAATGTCATTGCCCAATTAATGTGGTCCCTATGATTTGGATAAAGTTAGAATTTAGTTTCTATAGTTCATAATTAGAATTTAGTGTCTATGGTTGGATAAAATTCTCCTGAATAATCTATATATAAGGATTTTATGGGGACTATTTATGATATTTTACTAAACTAAATAGACTATTTACGAAGTTCTATTAAACTATAAGAACTAAATTCTAACTTTTAAAACCATATATTCTAACTTTTACCAAATCATAGAGACCAAATTTGTAATTCAACCAATTTAAAATTATGAATTTAGTTCAGATTTGGTTCCTATGATTTTAAAACTTTCAAGTTAGTCGATATAGTTTGGATTTTGTTTCAATTTAGTTCTATAGTTTTTCGGTTGAAAGACTTTTTAGACCCGACTCAATTGTTCAGGTTGTAAATTTTTTCAACTCAAATAACCCTTATTAAAAAATGAACCCAACCCAACCATAAAATATTTGGGTTGAGTTGGTTCGGGTTAATCGGGTCGTTTATTCAAAATTTTGTTCTAAAAAGTAGCAAAACGTAAATATGTAAAAATCTAATTTAATTATTTTCTTATATTGAATTACGATTAACAACCCAATTTCAATTTATATAGTGTTTTTTTTCTAAAGGACAAATAAACTACTTTTAAGAATTGTTGGGGAATAAATTATTCAAAAAATATTGAAATTAAATAAAATTAAAATCAATATATGTATAAATAATTGTGTTATAAGTAATAAAAAAATATATTTTAAAGTTAATAATAAATTCGGGTTGGTTTGGGTTATATTAGGTGAACCCATGAACCAACCCAACCTATAAAATTTTCATTTATTTGAACCCAACCCAACCCAAACTGCATGGATTAGGTTGGGTTGATCGGTTTTTTCGGGTCATCGAGTTTTTTGAACACCCCTACCTATTAACATCTCAGGTTGATGGTTAATCCAACAAAATCAAATGTATAACTAAATCATGTGGACCACATTACAAATTTTAAAAATATTTAGATACTACTTTGATCCTTGCACTTTTGGCTTTGGTTCATTTTGGTCCCTATATTTTTTAAAATGTTCATTTTGGTCCCATTATTTTTAATTTTTGTTCTTTTTAGTCCATGTACTTTCAAAATATTTTTTTTTTCTTTTTTTCTCCACGGTAACTTTTTCAAAGTTCAAAAACCAAAATAAACTAAGGTAGAAGTATAAGGACCAAAGTAAACATTCTGAAATTACATGGACCAAAATTAGCCAAAGTTCAAAATAAGGAGACCAAAATGAACTAAAACTAAAAGTAATATTTAAACCTTTTAAAAACATAAGAACATGGAGTTCAAATTGTACCAAGGTGTTATATGGATCAAATTGTAATTAAGACTAGACCATAGTGGTCAAATTGTAACCAAACTCAAACCATTTTGAAATTTTAATTTAAATCATAGAAATCAAATTGAAAGAAGGCCTAAATGATGAGAACTAAATGTATAATTTAATATTAAAATTTTAACATGGTAAGTACAACTTAAGAGCAAAAAATAATAAATATTGGCTTCATTGGATAAATAAATTTCAAAAACAAAACAACATAATTTGATTGCTTGTAGATCTTAGAATTGGATTATAATTTTAAAAAGATTTCTAAAAGTTTGTTAGATATCACATATCAGGAGAAAATGATAATAACAAACGTGCACAATTCTTGAAAATGAAAAGAACAAAAATGGTTTTATAGTGATTTCACTAACGTTTTGGAAAACATTTTTCAAGAAAAATAAAAAACAAAAGCAAAATAACCAAACACACTCACAATGAAAACACTTCTGTCCTTAAAATTTTGAAAATGAAGAAACAGAAACAAAAAAACGAAAATGTTCTAGGGTATGTTTGGTAGTGATTTTGGAATCGTCAAATTTACTTTTGTCATGACTAAAACCACTTTCCTTTCAAATATTGATATGTAGAAAACGTTGAACATTGATTTTAGATTTAAAATTATTTTTTTTAATAATTAGTTGATCGGGAATCACCATAAACATATGACTCTATTTGATTCATTTATTGAAATACCAGATTTGTCCTTTTATTTAGGGATAATTTCTCAAATAGAAAATTTCTTTTTTAATAATTTCACTTTAGAACGAAACATTATGATCCAAAATCACTTATAAAAATTTGGAACCAAACATATTGTATGAAAACTAATTTTACCTAAATCTCTTTTTCTAAAATTACTACTTCAATCATTACTTCCAAACATAAACTAAAAACTTATGAATTAATTTGATGAAATTTAATGGTACTGAGTGAGTGAGTTGTAGTTGTTACCTCATGGCCATAGTAAGTTTCAGGGCCATAGGTGAATTTGATGCCAGGATAAGAGCAAGTGAGCTTTCTTCCACATGGTATCCATGAAATTGTAGAGCCTTCATCAAACAAATAAACTGGGTTAAAAAACTCCACCCCTTCCTTCATTATCAGCCTAACTCTCAAAACTTTTCCTTCATTATCATCTGGAATCAGTTTTGTTGGCAACACTTCAATCACTGCATCTGCATATTGCTTCTGAGGGTCTGCAATTTCATATATTTTCACACATTAGTTATATTTCATAACCCCATTTTCTTTTTTGGGGGACATCTATAACACTTGGTACTATCTTAAATTCCTTCAAATCTTACCAATATAGGCATCAAAGTCAGGTTTTCGGGCTTCGATACTCACTTTGATGCTTTCAAGACTGTGTCCTCTCTCAGCCATGTCCCTCTGTTAATGGTGTTTAATGCAGTCAGGTTGTAGACAAATGGAGGCAGAAATGTGCTTTTGAGTTGAGTTTAGAAACTGGTTTGTGCTTTTTGAAATAAAAGCTTGACTTGTTTGAGAAGTTGTTTTCCAAATATATCTTGAGTTCGTATTCAAACCTATTTTTTTAAAAAAATTATGATTGGATTACACGTAAAAGGTAGGGATGTTATGCATATTAAAACCATTATTTACAAACACCATGTGGTTTTAAAAGATTCATAAAGAATTTCATAACTATTTGATTTTTTGTTTTTTGTTTTTTGAAAATTTGGGTGTGTTTTCTTGCCATTTTTTTCTGGAGAAACATTTGAATTCATTGTGAAATTTCAAAACAAAAATATGTTTTTAAAACCTTAGCTTGGAATTTGAAAACACCAATAATAGGGGATAACTAGACAAATAAGACCACAAGTAGAAGTAGTTATTATAAGCTTAATTTTAAAAAACTAAATGGTTACTTAACGGAGCTCAAATAAATTTTTTTTCCTTTTTTTTCCCTTAAAGATAAGTATTTTCAGGTTTATAAATTCTTGATTTAAAAAAAGACGATCACATAACTCTACATAACAATTCTATTACACACACAAACAGCCCCTAAACTACAAAAGTAGATGCAGTAAAGGGAGATAGTTATTTAGAGGAACCTGAATTTTCCATGCAAATTTAACTTCATTGCTGATGTCCAAGTAGATACTGAAGTCCAACAGGTCCCTTACTCTTGAATCATACCTATTTAGGATAAAAGGGTAATACTTAGTTAAGCTAGGCATTATTCAAACAGTGAAAAAAAAAAAAAAAAAAAAAAGTTCAGTTAACTGCAATTAGCTTTCCAATTATACATGCTTCTACACTCTGCACAAACTGGTTAATGAGTAATTTGACATGCCACCATTCTTTATGTATGACATTGGTATATTTGTTTATTGAAGTGTCACAACAATAAAATTATAAACCATTGCAGACACCAAATCAAGAATTCTTCTCAATTTAACGACCTTACTTGAACAGGATCTGTTCTATAGGTTGTACATCTATGTCCTTGAGTTCTAAGAATTCTTCTCAATTTAACCATTTTCCTTGATTAATTCTTAAAATAAACCAAATACATAAACACATGATACCTTTGTTATTGTCTTTTCTTTATTATATACTACCCAATTCCTTTGTAGAAAAAAAAAATGAGAGAGAAAAGGGAAAATAAGAAACAACTTACATGGGGTGTAAGCCTTCAATCACAAGGATTTTAGGGGGTTTAATGAGCTCAGGAGGGTCAAGAAGGCCAGTGACATGATTGTAAATAGGCTTATCAACAGAGACACCATTTTTAATTGCTTTAACTTGTTCGTACATGAGATCAAAATCATTGGCTCTTGGATCAAGTGCTGTGACTCCTTTCTCTTTTCTCCCTGTTCTGTCTAATGAATGGTAGTCATCTAAACAAATGACAGTAGTAGTGTCACTGATGAGTGTGTTTGAGTCTGGATTACCACCTTTTGGTGGCTCTGCTGCTCCTCCAAATACACTTGTTAGCCTTCTCATGAAAGTGCTTTTCCCACACCCTGAATCTGCTGCTAGACCAATCACTACTGTCTGTTGGTCACCTGCAGAGCATGTTATCACATAAGAATTGTTATTAGTCACAGTGTTGAGACCATCTCTTTTACTGCTGCTTCCCCATTTCTTCCCATTGCTACTCAAGAAAACTAGTTGTTGGTTCTTTTGGTGGAATCCCAAGTGGGATTTTGTTGATGATGATGAGAAGGTTGAGTTTAGAGATTGGGTTGTGTACACTGTACAAACTGCCATTCTTGTTTTTCTTTTCTTTGTTCCTTTTTCTTATCGCTCTCTCAGTAGTTGAGGGAGTGATGAAGAAGAAGAAGAAGGAAGTTTATTTGGATGTTGTTTTTTGGTTGTGGGGGGGGTGCTTTCTTTTTCTCCTTATCTTCTTGTGTATGGAGGAGAAATGAAATGAGGGTGTGGGACTTTGGCTTTGGTTTGTTTTTCTTCTTTTCTTATATGTTTTCTAAGACTAAATTAGGAACACAAACTGAAATAGGAGGTTGAGAAAGGAAATTTAAAAAGAGCCACAAATTTTATCTGTTTGGAAGGAAAGAAAGTTCAGTTGTGTGCTTGTGAGGGAAGACTAGGAATAGAGGGATTTTTTTACATTTTTTTTTTCAAAATTGTGTTGAGTATGTGAGGAAGTAAGAGCTTACTTACTGGTTTCGACTTTCTGATACGTTGTATTTTTAGTGGTTCAAAAGTTTACTTTATCTACTTAACATAATCGTATAGACCAACGAAAATGTAATCATATTAGAAAGTTAGTAGATGTAACAATCAGTGTGTAGACGAGTATGATTCATTTTTTTTTTAAATTTTTTTATTGTTAATTAAGAAAAAAAGATGGAAAAAAGGGGGGATATATCAGTTTGCATATCAGAAGAGAAGAGAAGAGAAAGGGAGTGGGAATTGTTGATGAGGAAGCTGTGATGTGTGTGAAGAAAAGAGGGATGGAAGGAATAACAAGGTGAGGATTTCTTTGGCAGTTTGGATATATGAGTGACACGTGGCAGAAGAAGGATGGTTGGTTCAGGATTGGGTGTGGGAGGTGAGGAATGGAGGAGAGAATGGAGAGAATGCAATTGCTTTCCCCATCAAATTCAATTCCTTTCAATCTTTGGACTCTATACCCAAGTTAATTTAGTTCAGTGATAAAACTCATAACAGCCAGATATATATATATGTATATATGTGTGTGTATATATAATCTAATGTAATATTTGGTTTGAAATATACTTATACTATATTTTAATTATTTTATAATATCTTTTTAGGAAAAATGGAATATTAAATATATATTTATAATGTTTTTTTAATAGTTTTGATGAAATTTTAGATGCACACTCACAAAATATATATATATATATATATAACTCAACTACTTTCCTAAAAAAGTTAAAAAGAAAAAAAAAAAAGTCAAGAAGTTAAATTGATAACTAACACATAGTCGAGAAATTGCCGATTTTGACCCAAAAAAAATTTTCCAATTCAAAAGTAACTACTTTTTTTAACCTCTTTTCCATCTTTTCAGTTTTTAAGTGGAGGGATCACGTAAAATACCATTTTGTTCCTCAATAAATGGTCATTCAATTACCTTGAATATGAAATCCTCCAACTTACCTAACTCACATATCTTAAATTAGAAACTTTAATCTTCAGTTTTACATTTTGTTTAAAAGATAGAAATGTTTTACGCGAAGGTCTCAACTTCAAAGGAATAATCCTTTTTAGATGGTCCCAAGTTCAGAGGAACAATTTCTTTCCTTTTTGAGAGTTCCAACAAAGTTAAGAATGTTGAAAAATAGTCTTTTATTTTTTTATGTTGAAAAGTAGTCGTTTGTCTTGTAAAGTTGAGTTAGTATTATACCTTTTGTCTCGTGAATTAACTTTACAAGAGAAACGTACAACCCTACAATACAAACAGATTGTCTTGGAAGTTATAAGTTTGTCTTGTAAAGTTACTTCACGAGACAAAAGATAGAAATGAACTCAACTTTACGAGACAAAAGATTGTTTTGTGAAGTTTGTCTTGTGAACGAGACAAAAGATAGAAATGAACTCAACTTTACAAGACAAAAGATTGTCTTGTGAAGTTTGTCTTGTGAAGTAACTTCACGAGATGTATTGTGAAAAAAGCTCACGAGATGCAATAGTGGGAAGTATGTAAATTAGTTTGAAACTCCTTGTCATTTGTCTCGTAATGTTGTAAGTTTATCTTCTAAAGTTACTTCATGAGATAAAAGACTTACTTACAAACTTAACTTTACGAGATAAATGACTATTTTTCAACATCAAAAATAAAAGACTATTGTTCAACATACTTGCCTAACTCTCAAAAAGGAAAGAAATTGTTCCTTTGAACTTGGGACTTTCTGAAAAGGATTATTTATCTGAAGTTGAGACCCTCATGTACAACATTTGTATCTTGAAAACAAAATGTAAAATTGAAAATTGAAGTTTCTCATTTAAGATATGTGAGTTAGGTAAATTGGGTAATTTCATATTTAAGGCAATTAAATGACTATTTATTGAGAGGCAAAATGGTACTTTTACGTGGTGGGTCTCTCTACATAAAGACTGAAAAGATGGAAAATAGGTTAAAGAAAACATATTTTAAAAATGAGGTTACTTTTGAATTGGAAAAAACTTTTTGGGTCAAAATCGGCAATTTCCCCACATATCATTGATAAGGAAACTTAATTTATTTCAAGCGAGTTCGTGTTTATTCAAAATAGAAACAAAATACAATAATGGGGATGAATTTGAACCACAAATCTCTTGGTCACTAATATATATCCACATACTAGTTGGGCAATGCTAACTTTAGCGATTCATTCATATTTTGAGCTTGACCATATAATGTCTTTTAATTAATTTCATTATAGTTTAGTTTTTATTCATACAAATAGTTTATGACTATGAATATTATTATTAAGGAAAAATGTTATACGTGGGAAAAAAAACAATAATAAAAGGATTCTTTTCTTGTACTTCATCATTTGTGTTAAATTGATTCCTGTTTTTTTTAAAATTCTATTTTGGTTTAATCTTATAGAATAGCATTGGAAGATCAAATTATCTATGGTTGAGAGAAATTGAAAATTAAATTCTATTCGTTTTTTTTTTTTTTTTTTTTATGATTAGAGCAATTGAGAGTAGATCTCATTCAATAATAATATTAAATTATTATGTCTACAACCTAGAACTTGAACCTAACCATGATGCTAAAAAAATAATAATAAAGAAAAATAATTTCAAATATCCGAGTTGTTGCCACAGCGAACACCCCTTGGGTGTCCCATTCGTTAATTTAATGTCCATTTTGCATTGAAATTAAAGTGCTTTTTTTAGTTTAACAAGTTGGATGAGGAAATTCGAACTTGTGAGGTCCTAATTGAGGGCAAATATAACAATGAATTTCAAAGTCCTAATCTGAAAATATGACGACCATATAACCTGAAAAATCAACCACCAAAGTCCTAATCCCTCTTGAGATTGAGGGAAAAGCCAAATTTTAATAATTATTTGATTTTTTTTTTTAAATAAGTCTATAAATATTTATTTAAACTCTAAATTTCTTGATTTATTATTTGCTTTTATCAATAATTTTGAAACCTAAGTTAAATTTTGAAAATTAAAAAATATATATATAATTTTTTAAAATATATATTTTTTAAATTTAAAATTTGGTTAAGAATTCAACCTTTGTACTTATAAAAATTACAAACTATGGTAAGAAATTGAAAGAAAATAGACTTGTTTTTCAAAAACCGAAAAAGTGTTACCAACTAATCCTAAGGGTTTTGTTTTTTTAGTCAACAAAAACTAGAAAACAAATTTTAAGGAACATGATAATGAGAATAAAGAGAAATATACTCAGGGTGGATGTTCTTCAAGCTAGATTGATGAGAACTTGTGTTTACGAACATTGTGAGCAACTGGGTTACAAATGCAATTGATGAGGAAACTTGGGATTGAACCATAATCCAACCTATCATGAAAAAATAAAAATAAAATTCGGAGGCTTGTTAGCATATCTAGCTTTTCCGGTTAAAAGATTTCAAAGGATAAATGGATCGGATTCAGAGGAGACAAGGAAGATGTTAGTTTAAAGGGCTTTAGATATATTTCATGAAGAGATGACTTCAACACGTTCAACTGATCTAACCAAATATTTTACAACTTTTCCACGACCAACATGGATCGCCATTAGAGCCACGCACAATAGCTTCCAAGACAAATGTCGCAACCAATGACAAGTCATATTTGCATTTACCTTGAATTTATTATTTAACAAAATTTAGAGATAAGAGTTGTCACAAGTGACCAAGTACAAAGATGAAAAATCAAAAAGAAAATGTACGTAAGAACCAAGAAGAAGAAAATGATAAAAGAAATAGCAAAACAAAAAGAAAGAGAGAAAGAATTGGGGTTTAAAAGAAATCCTTGCCTTAGCTTCCACAATTCCTTGCATTTCCAATGAAAACCTTCCCAATCGAATGCATATAACTCCAAAAGAAAAATAAAGATTAAATTATCAATATAACCTCTAGCACGTTATCAGCACGAACTCCTATCGTTTTCCTGCTAAAGGTAGATCCTAAAGGTATGTCGGTTTTTTCCTCTTCGTTATAATTAATAAATTTGATGTTATTTTGCATATTTAATATATATTAAATTTCTAATATAAATACAAGTTAGTGTTGTCATGACAAATCTCACAAAATTAGAATTTGCCGCCATTGATATTAACGGTAGTAATTATTCGTCATTGGTACTTTATGTCGAAATCCACTTGGATGCTATGAATCTTGGAGAGATTATTAAAGAAGGAAATACGACATCCATTCATGATAAAACAAAAGCTATGATTTTCCTTCACGAGAGATTGAAAATGGAGTATCTTACAATAAAAGATCTCTGTACCTTGTGGAAAATTTTGAAAATGAGCTAGGATCATCAAAAAACAGTTATTCTTCCTAAAGCTCGTTAGTGGATGCACTTGAAGCTACAAGATTTCAAATCAGTAAGTGATTACAACTTTGCATTATTTAAAATCAGTTCAAAATTGTTATTATGCAGAGAGAAAATTGTTGATATTGATATGTTAGAGGAGATGTTTTCTACCTTTAATATCTCGAATATGATTTTACAGCAGGAATATCAAGAGAAAGGTTTTAAACAATATTTTGAACTAATTTCATATCTTCTCGTGGTCGAACAAAGTAACGAGTTATTAATGAAAAATCATGAATCTCGACCAAACGGGACGACACCATTCCTTGAAGTGAATGCTGTGAATTTTAATAATAATCGTGGTATAGATCATGACCATGGTAGATGAAGAAATAATTATTATTTTCGTGGTGGTCGTTCTAATCATTCAAATTTCAAAAGAACCATACAAAATGATGATCACAAAGGAAAAACTCCACAAGATAGGAGTTCAAAAAGTGTTGAAAATAAATGCTTCCGATGCAGAATGACTAGACATTGGTCACGTGTCTGTCATACGTCAAAACACTTAGTTGATCTCTATCAAGCATCCCTAAAGGAAAAAGAGAAAAATGTGGAAGCAAATTTTGCATACCAGGATAATGACATATTTGAACCATCCCATACGACAAATTTGGATGTGGCGGACTTCTTTGAATCTCCAGAAGAGAATCGACAGAATTGATGGAACATCAAGTATTTCCTTTGACTTTGAAAATATCTAGACTTAATGTTGTTTTTATATATATCCATGTTTTTTTCCTCTTAGTAGATGTTAACCTTTTTATATTCCAAATATTGTTTTTCTTATCATAATTATTTTCTTTTAATGAAGATTTCTAGATCATTTTCATATGTTGGGTGACTAAAAAATGAGTAAAGACACTTCAAGAAATAATGTATACGATAACTAACAAAAAAAAAGTTTTCGAAAGTCCTAACAGCCCATGTTATTAAAAGTCCAGGACTTTTTATAGCTGTTTTTATTAGTTATGTTGAATGCTATTAAAAACCTTAAAAATAGAGCATATTTACCATGCTATAGAAATATACTATAGCATTACTTATTAAAGGTATAATAAATTTCTATAGCTAATAAAAAAAAGCTACTATAACATTGTAATAGCATTTTCTTGACGCTATTATAAGTTTTTATATGCCATTTATACGTACTATTATGAGATTTTTATAGCTTTTTCTTTATGTTATTAAAAAAATTTATAGCCTTTTCTTGTCAATCATATATTACCAATTAGTATTTTTTTTCTCTTACAAAACCTATATATATATATATATATAATATCATGACACTTAAAATATCACATGTCTCATCTCATAATTGAAATTTTGTAATTACATAACACATTTAAGTAGTGTCTAATATAATTAAAGAAAGTTACAAAATAATTCCTACAAAGTGAGTAGACACAATATAAGATTCACCAAGTTTTGAAAATTAAAGTAACGTTACAAAATTCAAGGGTCAAGTTGAGTCGTCGTGTCCACCATATGTAAAGTCCCATTCCATTCACATACAAAAACAAAAAAAATACAAAGCAAACATGAATTTCTTCACTCATCGAAGTTATAAGGTAGATAACTTATTGAATTGAAATATTTAAAAAGATCAAAGTCATCTAAATCATCCCATGTTTCATCCAATTTTTGGTAGGGAAAGACTGTTACTCGTCAAAGCCTTCATTTGTTAGTAGAGGAGGAAGACCAACCATTTCATGTTCCAGCCATTCTTCTTATGGAGGCCAAGTTTGACATTGCTCTATCATCACAAAAACAACAACACCAATGTTATCACCAACATTGCATCTACTTGAAGTTTGAACATTTCCTTCTTGAAAAATAAATGACACCAACCAAAATATAGTAGAGAGTAAAAGAGTCCCGATTAAGACATAAGAAGATTACTTATACTCCAAAGCATCTTTAAGAACCAACTAAATTTTCAATCCGTAACTTAACTTGCAGAGGAAAAGTCAAAATACATAATAGTCCCAAACAAGAAATTCAAAAATGAAGGGAGAGAACGCATTATATACATAATAGTTTCCATTGAGTAATTTTTAGTACTTTAGCTCTGTAAAAAGAATCCAACAACAAATATATACTTTTATTCAATAATAGCATCAAATTGATTTAAACACTTTAAGCATAACTAATACACATAATATGGCTTGAGGCACTAGTTATACTTCAAATTCACGAGTAATTAGTTCAATTATGATATTGAATCATTTATTCAACTATACCTCACTTACTTTGATATGGAACAAAGAGAAGAAGTAAAAAATCCTAGACTACATTGACAAAAACAAAGCCCTAATTAAACAAAGAAATGGGGGTTCAAGTGTAGATATAGACGAAAAAACTAATAAGGGAGAAAACGATTCTTTCTTTCAGTCCTTACCGCCATCAAGCTCGACTATTACCTTCTTAATAGTAGGCTTAAATTACTTGCTTTTCATAAAATACTACTTCAGTAACACTAGAACAACGAGGATTTTCTTGGTCAACAGAGTAGGGAAAGCAATAAAAACGAACATCAATTTACTAAAACAAGTTTAATATGCAAGCAGAAGACAAAAGCAATGAAACTACTAGTTTATAAGTCATACTTGTTGGGGTTGATGACCTAAATCTCGTAGGGTCCTGTAGTTTGTAATTGCATTGTACAAACTTTTTATTTATTTAATAAAATATGAGATGTCTTAGTTAAAATTTAGTAGCATTAAACCCATAAACCAATAAACTAACATCCAAGGTTTTTATCTATAGTTTAAACATATATGTAGAGACATACGGGTAGATCGTGTTTAGGTGATAACCTAAATGGTCTGTAGTAGATGGATAAGACTAGATACTTTATCCTAGTAACACTATGAATACGCCGCTTTGTAGATGTTACAATTGTCGTGATCTAATCCTAATTATTCATGTGAAGACATGTGAGTGGGGGCATTCTATACAAAGGAGTTTGTATAAGACCGAACCACGAAATGACTAGTCTCATTATATAACGTCATTCATAATTAAGACTTACATTTCACCAGGATGACCATAGGTGACATGACATGAATCCTGAGTGAGTTGTGAACTCCGGCCTATGAAGACAATCCTTTTATCTGTATGGGTGAGAGTGACCAGATCACCGACTTAATAAGCCTACCATTTTGGAGATTCGTCTGATTGAAGAGCTGGGAACACAACTATACAAAACGAAATTCACTCTTTCCCCGACGTTGGGGTAAGTAGATAAATTGCTCCATTAAGGGTTGATTCCGAAGCTTGAACCATGTAACGCCACACTCTCTCCTGGCCTGAGAGGGGTTTGGTCATAGTTGAACTATGACTTATTGTTTATTAGAGGGATCAATGGTACATAAGGAGTTAGATGTAACTATAGGCGCAAAACGGTAATTTTGATCTAGTTGTACTTACAGGCAATTTGTGAAGGGTCATCGCACGGTTGACTGATTATATCTAGTGGACACATAAATATATTTGTAATGCAAAGAGTGCAACTGTCGATCTTTAGTAGAGTGTCCAGCAGTTAATGGATGTTGAATAATTAATATAATTTAATTAAAGGAGTTTAATTAATTATTCAAGTACCATTGGATCTTCTAGCTACATGTCCATGAGGTCTCTTCTGTAGCTCAATAGGGATTTAATAATTGGATTAATTTGAATTGTTCAAATTAATTTAGAGAATTAATTATATGTGATATAATTAATTTAATTTAATTATATATGATATAATTACTGTAATGTATTTGATACATTATAATATAAAGTTTATTTGAGAGAAAATAAATATTTGTATATGATTCAAATATTGAATTTTATTTGTATAATTAAATTGAATATAAATAGGATTTATATTAAATACCGTTGATGAGAGAAGTAAAACTATAAGTTACATTGTATGTGATACAATATTAAACCATCGGTTATATGTTTTATGTCATATAACCTATAGTTATTGAAAATACAAGTTATTATATCTCTTTTATTTAAAATATAAGTCAAAGGCACACAACTTAGATAAATTTTGCCAATGAATTTATACAAAAAACAAAGCATTCGATCACTTACTTCTAATGCATAACATACTTAAATTCCAGACTAATTTTGCTATTTCTGTGTAGTATACCCTTTCGAAGTCTGATGATCGCATGATCGCATGCCCATTAATGTGTTCAAAGCAAGAAGCGACCTAGGAAGAAAATGAAGACGACAGCATAAGTTGCAAGCGATAAGGCAAGACATGACATGGGCAGTGGGTATCACATCACAAGTTGTGTTGATGGCCGATGGGAAAGCTATGTTAAAGATTCAATGAACCACTGACACGCTACAGTCGGCGCGGCAGGATATGGAATTTAATGCGCCCACCAATGCAATCATGAGCTTAAGAAAAGTAGTGGTCGTAAATGCCTATAAATACCCATGAAAATGTCATGCAGAAGGAGTTAGAAGAAGAGTCGTTAGTTAGTTAGAATTCCAAGTTCAAAATTTTTATTATACTAGGGAATATATTGTGGGAAACAAGAATAACACCCTGAGAAGGGATTCTTCTTGAAACCGCTATCACTCTTCCATAGAAACTCCTTGGTGAGAGCTTGGGACTCTAGGAAAAGAAGAAGATAATTCTGTTCGATTATCTAAGGAAGCAACTATAAAACAAGTCGGAAGAAGCAAAACATGCGAACCACGGCTTGACTCTCAGACCCTTTCTCTTTTTGTGTATTTGTATTGTATTTCTTGTATTGACAAATTCATAGTTGCAGTATGAATACACGTTTTTTATACATCTTATCTATCATTTTCACCAATATCATGCATAGCTAAATCGCTTCATGGGTTGGGAAGATTGTAGCAAACACGACTAAATAACTTGAGGAATCATGCGATCAATTTGTTTTATGCATGCTTATATTTGTTGCTTAAATCAATTGAGAAATTGTTCTAAGTAAAACTAATCTAAGTTTGAGAGAATTTAGATTAAGACCTCATAAAACGAGAGGAAATGTTCCTTAGAGATAAGTGCATTCTCTGCATATTACACCTATCACATGCATCTTAGAGATAAGATAATGTGGCAAAAGATACTGAGAAGTATTGGTCGTGAGTGTCTAACTTGATCGCATATTTCATTCAGTTGTTTAGAAAATGTTAGTGAAAGTTCTTCTCAACCCTCTTATCGCATAACTGTTATCCAACTCACACTGTTTCACTTTAGACATAATCTCCGTCGCATATTTAGGTTTAAGTTATTCAATCACTCCTTTTAAACCTTTTTAACTCACACAAAGATCATATATTTTTAGTTTCATCGCATACTTACTAGCAATCCCTGCGTTCGATCCTGGACTCACCAGAAACTTTGGTCAGATTTGCACTTGGGTTTGACTAAAGAAAACTAAGCATTAATTCTCATAAGTATTATTATTTCATCCAATGAGCAGAACGCATCAGTTATATATATATAACATATAGTTTTATTTAAATTAAAGTTATTTTATTTTATTTTAATTTGAATTCGAATTAATGGGAGGGGAATAACTTCTCTCCCCTAATCTCTCTCAACCACTACGTGAGTAGTGGTGTGGTTATGGAGTTGGTTTTCTTCATCACAAATTTTGTGGAACAAAGATGATAGACCTCTCTATGTGAAAAATAAAACATAGAAAAACTCCCAGATTTCTTCTCCTCTCAATTTCCCTCTCTTCCAAAAACCTAAGAGCCCACAAAACTCCTTAGTGATTTTCATCCCAATAGAGAATACAGGAGGTTTTGATTGATGGTGACCAATTAGGGTTTCGAGTACGTTGCAGTTCATAACATTTTGGAGAAGAGGATACACGAAGAAGATCGGATCTTTAAAGGTTAGTTCTTTCCTAATCTCCTTTTCTCAATTTCTAAATGCATGCTGTAATTTTAAATTTAATGCATAATTTTCTCTATTTGATTTTGTAAAATTCTCTATTCTATAAAAATTGAATTTTGGGATTGCACCTTACTTCTGTACTGGACCTTCACCGATTCTTCCAATACTTATGATCATTCCACCCATTATAATGCACCTAGATGAATCCAGAACTGTGAAACAAACCAAATGAAAGTAAAGCAAACATACAAGTAAATCCATATCCATCAATTCAAAAGATTCATACAAGAAATAAGAATCTTGTGCTTAGGAATTCCAAATACTAAAATATTTTTATATTTATTGCCACTTAAGATAGCTACAAAAAAATTTGATGATAAACAAACATGTATGAATACAAAGCTAATGATACTACAAGAAAAATGAGTTTTTCGACACCTAAATCGATCATCGGGAGTTTGGTCGTCAGGAGAAAGGATTTTTCCCGACCAAACTCCCGACGACTCATTATTCGTCGGGAGTTCCTCTCTCGACGACTTTTTTTCATGCATCGAAAGTTCCTCTTCCGACGGGTTTTTTCCGATCAAACTCCCGACGACTCATTATTTGTCGGGAGAGCCTCTCCCGACGTATTTTCTACTCTTTCCCGACGAATTGTGACGTTGGGATAAGTTAGATTTTTTGTAATGTGAAATACCTATTGTTCAGAGTTTGCTTCGACTGGAAAGAGCCACTGTTTTATTGCGATGCCACAAAAGTGGCGTCCATTTGATGGAATCTGTGCTGGGTTCAGCAGTTGTTGAATATGTAGAGAAAGCAAGAGTTCATGAGCCAGAGATCATTGATGTTAGATTGGATGTTATGTTCCATAACAAACTTCCAAAGGTACATTTTCTTCTCAACCATAGCCTATTATCTATTAGTGGGTGCTAATTACATCATCAATTACTCGTGGGCATGTGAAAAAACTCATTGTCGTGCATCTCTGAAAATTTTTTCAAAAGGAACTTTAAGAAAGGAAAAGATCTACATTTAAAAGATTTCTTGTTTTGCTAGAATACAAGGCTTAATTTATAGCTAGTAAGTACAAATACTTCTAATTGTGCAAAGAATTGGTATCAGATACGGATATGTCCAGATCCAGATGGTAGATACGTGATTTGAAGTATCTAATTTTTTTTTTTTTTCAGATACGTGTATTTGCTTCCAGATACATGAACAAAATTAAGCCCAATCATTTAAAAAGCCCAACCCACAACCCGTGCATGTTTAGGAGTGATTTTAAAATCTAACAAAAATAATTTTTTCCATTTTAAAATCACTCGAAAACACATTTTTAATCATTCAAAATTAATTTAGTTTTCAATTTTACACTTTTAAATGCAATTTTCATATTATCAAAATTAGTTTTGAAGAATTAACATATTTCACGGTGATTTTGAAAATGACAAAAGTGATTTCAACCATTTTAAAATCACTCCCAAACATAAAAGCCCACTTAAATTGAGCAATCCAAAACAAAATAAATTTAAAATGATAAAACATAAAAAAATTAAAAAAAAAAAAAAAAACCTGAAACGTAATTAAATCTTCATTCTTCCCTTTCTCACTATTTAAATCATGATTCACACCCTCTTCATCCTCAACTTCATTCTTCAATCTTCATCTTATACTCCTTTTCTACAGTCTACTCTAGTTGCTCAACAATCACTCGACATTACTAGATTTTTTTTTTCAAGTTTTCACTCTCTTTTTTAATCTATTTTAATCTAACTTAAAATAAGTATTATAGCGATTAATTAGATATTATAATATATATATATAACGTATCTTTAACGTATCCATATCTGTATCTGTGCTTCTTAGATTTATAGTGTTGTTTCTTCGATTTTTTTTTTTTAGTTTTAAAAATGTTCACTGCTATCAATTGAGTATTGAATCTCTACATACAAGCTAATGAAATTCCTAAAATATCAAGATAATTGGTAGCAACAAAAAGAATATATACTATTAAGTTTCAACCAAAATCATTCTTCTCTTCTTAAAATTATACAAAATCTACGTTTAAACATTCTCCTCTTTGATCTTCTATAGCATGATAACTTTCTCTTACCCATCACTTAACTATGTTTTTAGTAGCATCGAAATCTCTTCCTCCATGGTTGTAGCTCTCGATTTTTAACTACCATGAATAGAGCCCTTGCAAGAACATTGTCCATAGTTCAATAAGCCTTTAATAGATTGATTACCATTGATGAGATTGTGGTAAAGACATTTAACATTCAAACCAAATAAGGAGACACTATAAGATAACACTTTTTCGGGCTTCATAAAAATTATAACTCATAAACATTTGACCATCTTGAAACGTTAGTATTTACAAACGTTCAACCATCTTGAAAGTTACTTTCCCAAGAAAATCAAAGGCTCCTTATAAAAATAAATAAATATATAAGAGTCTCCTAATCATATGGAATTTCAATTTCTCGCAACCATTTTTATTCAAATTTCCAACCACCAAAATGAAAAATTAAATGAACCTTAGATTGGATATTAGCTTCACTACCAAATCTTAGCCGTTGGTGAAGTGTGTGCACTTCATTCTAGAAAACTCCATATAAATACATATCTTAAGTCTAAAAATAGATTCCACAATGTTAGCAACTAATCTCACTAACTCCACAAGAATAGGAACTTAGATTTAACTACAACTAAAAATAACTTCAACTATTTCCTAGAAACTAGGAATTGACTAGACCAACTAAAAAACTAATTTGTAGTTTTGAGTTACTAACATTCTCCTCCTAACTCAAATACTGCAAACACCTAACTTGTTCCTAAGAGCTTGAAAATGACTCACACAAAACCCAGGTTCAGCAAGTGATCATCCATCTTATTGTATCATGCCCTAGGAGCTTGCTTCAACCTATAGAGAGTCTTCTTCAACAAATAAACCTCCTGCTCTTGTCCTGGTATGATGAATCCGTCTAGTTGCTCAACATAGATCTCTTCTTCTAACACTCCATTTAGGAATGTTGACTTCACATCTAACTGATACACCTTCCATCCATGCTTGGCTGACACAGCCAGTAGTAACCTGATTGTGTCCATTCTTGCAACTGGAGCAAAAGTCTCAGAAAAATCAATTCCCTAGACTTGTACATACCCTTTTTTATGAAAATGCCCCAGCCTCTTGTGTCATAACTCTGTGTCATTTACTTGACACTTGAAAGCTATTTGCTCCTTCTCAAGTGGATCCAACGAGAAGCTCTTGTGCTGCATCTTTATTTTGAACAACTCATTCCCATTGGAATCAGAAATGAGGCATTTTCCTTCTTTAAACAACACTTTGAACCCCTTCTCTACTAATTGATCAATGCTTAACAAATTTTGATCAATTTCAGGGACAAACAACACTTCAGTAATCAACTTGGTTCCAGCATAGCTCTCTGTTGACACTGTGCCCTTCCCCTTTACTTCTAGATACTCACCGTTTCCTATTTTCACCCTTGACTTGAATGACTTGTCAAGGTCCTTGAACAACTCTTTGTCACTTGTCATGTGATTGGTACACCCACTATCAACTAACCAACCATCATATTGAGTGACTGATGAGAAACAAGTAGCCACAAAGAGTTGATCTTCTTCTTGTTGTACTACAACGTGTGCTCCTCCTTGCTATTGAGTTTTTGATTCCTTATAGAATCGTTCAATGTGCCCCAATAAATGACATCTTCTACACTTCACATCTGACCTTCTCCAGCATCTAAAATTTGGATGATTCTGCTTCCCATAGTGCTTGAATGTACTACCAGCATCCTTTGTACAGACTCTAGGCTACTGCTGCCACTTCCCTTCTTCTCTCTTCCACCTTCTCCTTGTTGCACTCTAGCTTTCAATGCCCCCCCCCCCCCCCAATGCTTCCTTCTTGTCTCATCAACCCTCTCTGCTCTTGTGCTTGCAAAGCACTAACCACTTCTATCACCTTGAGTTTTGAGAGGTCTTTAGTATTTTCTAAGGAAGCAATGGTTGTTTCACATCTCTCAGGTACTAAAACTAAAATCTTCTAAGCCAATCTATTGTCAGATAAATTGGTTCTTAATGCTCTTGCCTTGTTAGCAGTCCCAATCAACTTATCTGAGTACTCTTTAATAGACTCAGAATCCTTCATTTGCTTTCTCTCGAATTCTCGCACCAAGTTCAACACTTTCATGCCTTTAATTCTCTCATCACCTCATAATCAATTTTGAGAAACTTCCAGATCTCCTTTGCCAATTTCAAGGCCATAATTCTGTTGAATATGGCAGGAGACACAGCTGCATATAGGCAAGCTCGAGCTTTTGCCTTCATGGTGACCCTCTTCTTGTGAGTCTTGATTTGATCTATTGTTGGGTTATCGAGAAGTGGAACAATCTCATAGTCTTGCTCAATTGCTTCCCAATAATCACAACCCTCCATGTAGATTTGCATTCTGATAGCCCATGCCTGGTAGTTTTCACAATCAAACATAGGTGGAGCCAATGAAAAAAGATTGTTTGATCCTAATTTCATCTCTAACAACTCTCACAAGTGTATCACTCAGTTTCTCTCGGAGATATTTCACTGATTCTCACTCACAGATCCCTTAAGAATTGAGAGCTCTAATACCACTGTTGTTTTAACTAATGAGAGGGAAATGAGAAAAATGGGAAGTGTGTGCATTTCATTCTAGAAAAACTCCATATAAATACATATATTAAGTCTGAAAATAGATTCCACAATGTTAGCAACTAATCTCACTAAATCCACAAGAACAGGAACTTAAACTTGACTACAACTAAAAATAACTTCAACTATTTCCTAAAAACTAGGAATTGACTAGACCAACTCAAAAACTAATTTGCAATTTTGAATGACTAATAGATACCTTGTAAGAAAAACTAAAATCCAATAAACCCCTCTTAAAATAAACTCAAAAAGAAAGATAAAAATAAGAACAATTTAGAAAGAAACCACACAAACAAAAATCTTGAGGACAACTTGGGATGGTGTTGCGACTATAATAGATTAAGATGTTCCACATTAGGGATCAAGATTGAGTAGGGGAAGAGCTTCAGAACAGAGAGACTCTAAAGCAAGACCTAATAAAAACAAAGTAACCCATTATGTTGGTGAAGGCAATAACTAAAAATTTTGTCTAGAGTTCCATTTTACCCAAATGGTTGAGGAAAGGCATTAGCAAAATGGAGGTGGAGTATAGAATGAGGGTGGTCGGAGTAATAAGGAAAGCAAGAGAAAACAAAGATTTAGCTTCTAGATTATTTCAATGGAAGATATTGAACAAATTCATAAATAATTCTCAATCATTGATACAAAATTAGAAAAATAAAATTACTCGAAAAAGGAAAAAAAGAGCAAAGAGTTATCTTCTTCAACAAATGATTTAGAGTTTCAAATAGGTTGTTCCAAACTCCATAAAAGGCTCAAATATGGTTGTGAACATGCAACAAAGAGCCCTTAAGATTGAAGATAAGCCTTGCGAACTAGGGAAGTTAAAACAGAGAGCCAAAAGAGAAAATCAGAGGGAAAAGAGATGAAATTCAAATAGGAGAGAAACAAAATAGGAGGATGAGAT
Source organism: Benincasa hispida (assembly GCF_027475165.1). Classification (NCBI taxonomy): domain Eukaryota; kingdom Viridiplantae; phylum Streptophyta; class Magnoliopsida; order Cucurbitales; family Cucurbitaceae; genus Benincasa; species Benincasa hispida. The sequence continues at coordinate 9,229,197 of NC_143482.1, read as the reverse complement.
TGAAAGCAAAATGCAAAAAAAATGAAAATAGAAACAAGGGAGGGGAAGACCATAATTCACCCAAAACTTGCTATCGTGCGTCTCTTCAAAATTTTTACCCCTTTTTTTTGAAAAAAAAAAAACAAATATTACCCCTCTTTAAAAAAATAAAAAAATAAAAAAAATAGTTTTTCCACTCCTTTTATAGCCTTTATTTTCAATCGTCATATTCATGCTATAGAAAACCCTTTTTCTTGTGGTGAAAAGATCTATGTCTGATAAACAGTGCAACTACATATACAATACTTATAAGTAAAAAAAATATTTTTCCAAACTGACAATACTGGAAGCAAAAGTAAATACAATATCAGGTGCTGCAAACTTAATTAAAGAGTATTGAAAAGAAAATATTATTTTGTCTAGAAAAACAAAATTACAATTGAAAATGCTAGTCAATTAAAAAAAAATCTACTTAGTTTTAAAGATATACGTTGCAATGGTTGTCATATTAAGATTGATAGAAAGAATAATATGGAGTATATTTATGTCATATCTACTGTCTCATATGAAAAATGTATATAGGAAGAGTTGTCTGCTTTATCTTTTGGATTATATTATACTCATATACGAGTATTTGAAACATATGCAACAATGAAACTGAAGGTCATGAATCCAAACATATTTACAATTTTGCATGATAGATTAGGTCATCCAGTGTCTATAATAACAAGAAGAATTATTGAGAATTCAAATGGACATCCATTGAAGAGCCAAAAGATTCTTCAGTCTAATAAATTATCATGTAATGCTTGCCTCAAGGCAGATTAATCATTAGACCATCAACAGTCAAAGTAGAGACTGAATCACCTACATTTTTAAAACGAATTCTTGATGATATATGTGAACCTATTAACCCACTAAGTGGATTCATTTAGATATTTTATAGTATTAATAGACGCATCCAGCAGATGGTCACACGTGTACTTATTATCAAGTCAAAAGCTTGCATTTGCAACATTACTTGCTCAAATAATTAAGTTAAGAGTACAATTTCCTAATTATACAATCAAGTACATTCGCCTTGATCATGCTGGTGAATTTACATCCCAAGCTTTTGATAATTATTATATGTCAATTGAAATATGTGTTGAACATCCTGTAGCTCATGTTTATATACAAAATGGCTTAGCATAATCATTCATAAAACGTTTGCATTAATTGTTAGACCATTGCTTATGAGAGCTAAGCTTCCTATAGCTGTATGGAGACATGCTATTTTGCATGCAACATCACTTGTATGCATTAGGCCAGTATCTTATCATGAGTACTCGTCATTACAATTAGCTTATAGCCATGAGCCAAATATTTCCCACCTGAGAATTCTTGGATGTGCAGTATATGTTCCAATTGCTCCACCACGACGTACTAAAATGGTTTCTCAAAGGAGGTTAGGAATATATATTGGATATAATTCCCCATCAATCTTGAATTTGTGATGGCTTAAGTATTTATTGCACGATTTGTTGATTGACATTTTAATAAGACAAATTTTATAAAATTTGGGGGAGGACTTAAGAAGTTAGAAAAAGAAATTACATGGAATGCATCATTATTGTCTCATTTAGATCCCCATACAGATCAATGTGAACTTGAAGTTCAGAAGATAACTCATTTGCAAAATATAGTTGATCAGTTACCAAATGCATTTATAGATGCAAAGGAAATAACTAAGTCACATATACCAGCTACAAATGTTCCATCTAAAATTGATATCCCAAAACAACAAGTTGTCACTAATGAGTTTGGAACACATCAAAAGCGTGGTAGACCAGTGGGTTCCAAAAATAAAAATTATCGAAAAAGAAAAAAAAATAATAGTCAAGAAGACTTGGTTGAGGATGTAAATACCCATGAAAAAATTCATAACATGACTAATGAGGAAGGTGGAATACATAAAGATAATAATGAGATTTCAATAAATTATGTCATGACAGGAAAAATATGGAACCAAAATCATGTAGTTATTGACAACATTTTTGCATATAATATTGCTCTGATATTATATCTGAAAATGAGAATTCTGAACCAAGATCTACTGAAGAATGTCAACATAGAAAATATTGGCTTCAGGGGAAAGAAGCAACGGAGTCAGAATTAAACTCGCTTTCAAAACGTCAAGTTTTTTTACCAGTAGTCTAAACACCAGAACGTGTCAACCCTGCGGGATAAAAATACAAGAAAAGAAATGAAAATAATGAGGTCATAAGATATAAAGCAAGACTAGTTGTACAAGGTTTTTCACGAAGACTTGGTATTGATTATGAGGAGACGTATTATCCGGTGGTGGATGTAATTACATTAAGATATTTAATTGGTTTTACTGTGTATGAAAGTCTGAATATGCATCTTATAGATGTAGTCACAACATATTTATTTGAATCTCTTGATAATGATATTTATATGAGAATCCTAGAAGGATTTAAAGTACCTAAAACATATAAATCAAATTCCCGGGAATTGTATTCAAAAAAGTTACAGAGATCGCTATATGGATTGAAATAGTCAGAACGAATATGGTACAATCGCTTTAGTGGATATTTGTTGAAAGAAGGATATCAAAACAATCCAATATGTCCATGTTTTTATAAAGAAATCACGATCAATATTTGTTATTATAAATGTATATGTTAACAACTTAAATATAATTGGGACTCTCGAAGAGCTTTCTAAGGCACTAGAATATCTTAAGAAAGAATTTGAGATGAAAAATCTCGGAAAAACAAAATTTTTCCTTGGCTTACATTGAGCATTTAGTAGATGGGATATTTGTTCATCAGTAAACTTATACAGAAAATATTTTGAAAATATTTTATGTGGACAAAACGCATCCATTGAACATTCCAATGGAAGTTCATTCATTAGATGTGAATAAATATATATTTTAATCTCGAGATGATAATGAAGAACTTCTTGGTCCTGAAGTACCATAGCTTAGTGCAATTGGTGCACTCATGTATCTTGTTAATAATACAAGACCAGATAATTGCATTTTCATTAAATTTATTAACAAGATATCGTTCTTTTCCAACAAAAAGACATTGGAATGGAATTAAGAATATACTCCGTTATCTTCGAGGAACGATCAACATGGGTTTTTTTTATTCAAATAAATCAAATTTTGATTTAGTTGGTTATGCAAATTCTGGATATTTATCGGATCCACACAAAGCTAGATCTCAAACAGATTATCTATTCATATGTAGAGGAACTGTTATATCATGACGATCGATAAAATAGATCATAACAATGACTTCCTCAAATCATGCTAAAATTCTTGCAATTCACGAGGCTAGTCGAGAATGTATATGGTTAAAATGAATGACCCAACACATTCGTGGAACATGTGGTTTGTCTTCTAGTAAAAATCTTTCAACAATATTATACGAAGACAACACAACATTCATATACCAAATCAAATGAGGATATATTAAAGGAGATAGAACAAAAAATATTTCTCCAAAGTTTTTCTACACTCATGATCTTAAAGAAAATGACGACATCACTGTACAACAAATTTGTTTGAAAAATAACCTGGCAGACTTATTTACAAAGGCATTACTTACTGCAACTTTTGAAAGACTGGTGCACAATATTGAAAAGTGAAGACTCATGGGTCTCAAGTGATGTTTCCATGAGAGGAAGTAAATATGCTTTTTAAAAGTATCATATTATAAGAAATATATACTTTTTTCCTTCACTAGGATTTTTACCCAATGGGTTTTTTCTAGTAAGGTTTTAATGAGGTATATTTCATATATAAGGGGCATCTAAGGGGGAGTATTATAAATATGTTAAATTGGGTGTAATTTAGATGTCCATTATTAGTGTCCATTGTGTTATTAGGGTATACTGTATGCCTTAGTTTATTGTATTTTGTATTTTATTTGTATTGTACATTTCATTCCCTTAGCTTTAGGACAAGCAGGAGATTCTTGGGATTGATGTCTTAAATCTTTCTTGTATTTTCGTAGTTTGCAAGCTCTGTACAAACAAATTGTTATTATTAAAATTTTATTTTATGAGCATACACTCAATTTAATAAACAAATATCCTAGATTATTTTATGTAATTTAAACATGTATGTAGAGATATACAGGTGGATCATGTTTAAATAATAATCTAAATGGTTTCTAGTAGATGGATAAGGCTGAGAACCTTATCCTGGTGACACTACGGATATGGTCCGATTTGTAGTTGTTACAAAGTATTGTAAAATACTACAAATGATCTGATCCTGATCATTCATGTGGAGAGATGTGAGCGGGGGTATCCTATACAAAGAGTTTGTATAAGACCGAACTACGAAATGAATAGTCTCATTATATAACGTCTCGTTAATAGTTGAGACTTACATTTCACCAGGATGACCATAGGTGACATGATCTGAATCCTAAGTGAGTTGTGAACTCCTGCCTATAAAGACAGTCCTTTGATTTGCATGGGTGAGAGTGGTCGGTTCGCCGACTCAATATGCCTACCATCTTGGAGATTCATCTGATTGAGGAGTTAGGAACACAGCTACACAAGATGGAATTCACTCCTTCCTTGATATCGGGGTAAGTAGATAAATTTCTCCCTTAAAGATTGATTCTGGGGTTTGAACAATGTGGCGTCACACCCTCTCTTAGCCCCAGAGGGGTTTTTTCATAGTTGGACTATGACTTATTGTTCATTAGAAGGATTAGTGGTACTAAGGAGTTAGATGTAACTATAGGGAGCAAAACGATAATTTTGGTCCAACTATACTTACGAGCAATTTGTGAAGGGTCATTGTTGTTAGGATTGATGCCCTAAATCTCATAGGGTCTTATAGTTTGTAAACATTGTATGAACAAACTCTTTATGTGATTAATAAAATATATGATATTTTATTCACTTTGTCTATAAAACATGTGATATTTTAGTTGTATTAACCACAAATCAATAAACTAATATCCAATGTTATCTATGTAACTTAAACATGTATGTGGTGACATACAGGTGGATCATGTTTAAGTGATAACCTAAATAGTCTGTAGTAGATGGATAAGGCTAGGTACCTTATCCTGGTGACACTACAAGTATGGCTCACTTTGTTGGTGTTACAATTGTTGTAAAGTGCTATAAATGATCTGATCCTGATCATTCATGTATTAGACATGCGAGCGGTGATATTCTATACAAAGGGGTTTATATAAGACTAGACCACGAAATGTTTAGTCTCATTATATAACACCGTTCATAATAGAGACGTACATTTCACCAGGATGACCATAGGTAACATGACCTGAATCCTGAGTTAGTTGTGAACTCTTACCCATGAGGGCGGTCCTTTGATTTGTATGGGTGGGAGTGGCCAGATCGTCGAATCAACAAGCCTACCATTTTGGGGATTTGTTTGAATGCGGAGTTGGAAACACAGCTACACAAGATGGAATTCACTCTTTCCTCGAAGTAGGGGTAAGTAGATAAATTGCTTCTTTAAAGGCTGATTCTGGATCTTAAACAATGTGGCACCACACCCTCTCCTGACCCAAGAGGGATTTAGTCATAGTAGGACTATAATTCATTGTTCATTATAGGAATCAGTGATACTTAAGGAGTTAGATGTAACTATAGGGGCAAAACGGTAATTTGGCCCAACTGTACTTACGAGGGATTTGTGAAGGAACATCGTACTGTTGATTGGTTATATCCAATGGACACAAGAATATATCTAAAATTTGAAGAGTGCAGTTATCGGTCTTTAGTGGAGTGTTCGACAGTTAACGGATGGTGAATAATGTAATTAAAGAGTTTAATTAGTTATTCATGTACTATTGGAGCTTCAAGCTACAGGTCCATAAGGTCCCCTTGGTACCTCAAAAGGATTTAGTTGAGAATCAGTTTTTGGGTTAACTTGAATTATTCAACTTAATAGAGGGATTTATTTATATATGATATAATTAAATTGTTTCAATTATATATGATAAAATTGTCATAATGTATTTGATACATTATAGCTTATTGGGAGGAAATAAATATTTGAATGAGATTCAAATATATTTTCTATGAATGTGATTCATATTTATTAAATTTAATATAAAGGAGATTTATATTAAATGTCATATAATAGAGAAAAGAAACTATAGTTTATATTGTATGTGATACAATATTAAAACTATAGGTTATATATTATATTTGATATAACATATAATTTAATATAAATATAATATGATAAGTTAGTTACCATATTTATCTATATCATATTATTATTATTTGAATAATAAGGAAGGGAGTTACAACTCTCTTCCCCATTTTTTCTCTCCATCCACTTTAGTGGAGGTGGTTATTCAATTTGGCAATAGGAGAATAAAAGAAAATTAGTTTTTCTTCTTCTTCAACGTTGATGTTGTTAGACGATTGAGAAACTTACAGAAGTGTTCTGTCTTTTGTGTTTTGTGTGAAAGCTTTCTCAATCTTCTTCTTCCTCCACTAAAACTTATCCCTCCTAACCAAAATAGTCAGAGCTCACCACTTCTGGGTTCTCACCCTGAGAATACTAATGCGTCCTTTATAATTGTGTCTGGGTTTTGGTTCAAGAAAATCTTGAATAAGGTCTTCAAGAAGTTGTTGATTCCATTCGAGGGAGGATTCGTGAAGAAAAAGGTCTTCGAAGGTGAAATTCTTAAAAAAAAAAATTTCTTATATAGCATGTTGTAATTTATTTTAAATGCATATCTATTGTATGTTTACTGTAAACTTAGTATTCAATAATTAATAGAATTTGGTCGATCCGCTTCCGCTCATGGTTCTCATCATAAGAGTTCCTTCAATTGCACTGTTGACTGGTTATATCCAATGGACATAGTGGTGTTGTTCAGTCTCTCAGTTGAAGTTAGCTTGAAGGAAGGAAGACAGGCTCTCAAATTCAGTTAGCTTGAAGGAAGAAGGACAGACTCTCAAAACCAGCTTAGGCGACTGACATACGTTAGTCAATCCTTATATTTTGCTCATCCAAAGACCTCTCGTAGTTCCATGAGGATGCTTGTTCGTGTTGTTGTGTTTCTCAATTGTAGCGTAGCCTTACTTGACCTTTTGCTCTCTCAGATATCTATAGTGCGAAAAGTGCAGTTGTTGGTCTTTAATGGAGTGGCTGACAGTTAATGAATGTTGGATAATTTAATTAAAAGAGTTTAATTAATTATTCAAGTACCATTTGAACTTCAATCTACACGTCCATAAGGTCCCCTTTGTAACTCAACAGGGATAATTGAGAATTAATTTTGGATTAATATGAATTGTTCAAATTAATTGAAGGAATTAATTATATATGATATAATTAATTTAAATCAATTATATGTGATATAATTAATATAATGTATTTGATACATTATAATATAAAGTTTATTTTGAGAGGAATTAAATATTTAAATGTGATTCAAATATTAACTATATGGATGAGATTCATATAATTATTTTTAATATATATTTTATTTATATTAAATACCATAAATGATTGAGAGAATTCAAACAATAAGTTATATTATTTTTTATACAATATAAAAAGTATAGGTTATTTGTTATATTAGATATAACATATAGTATAATATATATTATATAATAAAGTGGTTATTATATAACTATATATTTTTAATTAAATTAAAATAGTTTTAATTTAAATTAAAATAGTTTTAATTTAAATTTAATTTAATAAAGGGGAGAGTTATAACTCTCTCCCCTAGTTTTCTCTCTAATCACGTACGTGGGAATAGGAGGTTACAAGAGATCTTCTTCTTCCTTTTGCTTCTAACGCAGAGAACGTCTACTGGGTACTCTCTGGTTTTGATCTCCCTGTAATCTGTCTCACAAAACACAGAAAAATCCATCTCCTCTCCTCTCCCAAAAAATCAACAGAGAAACTCACAACTCTCTCTATAATTCTCACCCCTAAGGAGAATACAGGAGATTCATTTGTGGTGGTGTCCACGTTGAGGTTTGTTTCTGTACAAAGTGTTCGTGACTGGAAGGAGAAGGTTCATGAGGATTCGATTATTCAAGGATAAGTGTGACTAACTCTAATTTCTTTCACTGTTTATTTATAAAGCATGCTGTGAAATCTTTGTGATATGCATAATTTAGTTCACTATATTTTAATTCTTTGTGAAATTGAAATTGGGACACAATCCACACTTCTGCATCAGACCTCACAGTCCTTCAATTGGTATCAGAGCCAGGTTTTTTGTTCCCAATTTTTTTATTTTCCAGAATTAAGATTCAATTTATGGTGGGTTGCATTATTGTACTGTGTTCATGTTGATGAATGATGGTTTGCAATTATGGATGTTTTCGGGATTGGTCCTCAGAATTTACTACTTTAAATTTATAATTTGGTTTGTAAGGCCCGGTGTTTTGGGCATTAATTTTACAATCAGTTTGTAAATTTATTGTCTGTGTCGATCGTGACTTTTCTAATGTTTGTCTGGAGAAATCGAGGCCCAAATTGGAGCGGAATTAAAGGAGTTTACGTCTGTACAGTAGCGTCACGACACTATGCCCTAGCATCGCGACGCTGCGATATGGCAGACGAAGATAATTTTTCATAACGTTGTGACACTCAAGCAACGGCGCGACACTCCGAGATGGAAACTTCACGAGATTCGCAAGCAATTCGTGAAGTCATGCGATTTAGCAACTGATTTTCAAGTGGTTCGAGTTTTGGGCAGTCTGGTTTTTGCAGTTCAAGGTCCGGTTCACCATTTTGAACCAGTTCAACTATTATTTGATTTAATAGTTAATTTTTCCATTAATTAAATTAATATAAAGGTTATATTAATTTAATTAATTGCTTATGAGTCCAATCCTGATCCATATATTGCTCTTTAAATTATGCATTGATATGGTTTAGTTTTATATAATATATGTCATAATGTATGCCATATAGAACATCCCACCATAGGTTATGCATTTAATCATGCATCATGAATATTATAAATGTTATAATATAGTTGCATGATTTAATTTTATAGCATGCTCATGTATCATATAATATAAATGTTATAATATATGTTTGCATGCATTAATGACATAATCATGCATCACTATATTATATTGTTATAATATATAGTTAGAATGTATGGATGAATGTCATTATTGATTTCATTACTTTAGTATATAAGTGTTATGTATGTTAAGTAATGAAATGAAAATTGCATAAAGCATATCATTACTTTAGGTTACTTGATAATTGTTATAATTTTTCCTAAGTATGATATCAAATGCAATGTATGGTTTTAATCTGTTTCAATTATTTTATAATCGTTATAATTAAATGAAATTAGAAATTAAAATCAATAATAAAGATTCAATACAAACTTAAATCAAAATAATTTTTTTAAAAATAGTTTAAAATATGATTGTCATAGACCTAAGTTCACAATACTTCTAATATGATTAGAAATTAGTTTAATCTTTTTAATCACTTTAATAGGATTAAATTAGTTTTAATAAAATGTTAAAATTGTAGCAAATGTATCAATAAAGGACCTTTGTCTAAGGCTAATTCTGTCTAGGTTGAGGTATTTAAATTGACGGAAACAGAACACCCCTACCTGGGAACTGACCTGGAAGGTGAATTAGATAGATTTGCTACAAGCATGCAATTGTTGATTAAAGTTTGTTAAAATATTTAATGAACATTAATCAAAATTGTTTAACTATCCAAAGTGAGTGTTACTATTGAGCAAACTTAAATAATCACTTAGTAAAAATAATAGTTGTATTTTTCCTAAGTTAAATAAAATCTAAGTTTTTTAAAATACTCAGTAGGAGGAAAAATATATATACGATACATCATTCCTCCACTCATGTTTCTCCTTTAATATTCATACTGTGAGACTCATGCTTGGCCTCGAGGCACATTGGGAGCACCCCCCTTCAGATGGTGTTTGCATGGGTCAATATCAAAGTGAATGGAGAGAGTATTTATAGTAAGTAGGAGAGGGATATGTGTCAACATGTCCTATGATCTTCTTCATTAATTTTCACTGTGAGATCTTCTTGCACGGCCTCGAGGCGTCCTGGGAGCGTCTGTTGGGATTGGTCTCCTAAATATCTTTGTAATCTCGTAGTTGGTCTCCTTATCCTGGTGACATTACGAGTATGGCCCACTTTATAGGTGTTACAAGTGTTGTAAAGTGCTATAAATGATCTGATCCTAATCATTCATGTGGAGACATGTGAGCGGGGGTATCCTATAAAATGAGTTTGTATAAGACCGAACCACGAAATGGTTAGTCTTTTTATATAACGCCATTAATAAGAGAGTCTTACATTTCACTAGGATGAACATAGGCGACATGACCTGAATCCTGAGTGAGTTGTGAACTTCTACTCATGAAGGCGGTCCTTTGTATGGGTAAAAGTGGCTAGAGTGACAACTCAACAGTATGACTAGGGAGCTGGGAACACAGCTACACAAGATAGAATTCACTCCTTCCCTGATGTAGGGGCAAGTAGATAAATTACTCCCTTAAAGGTTGATTCTAGATCTTGAACATAGTGGCCATACCCTCTCCTGGCCCGAGAGAGACTTGGTCATAGCTGGACTATGACTTATTGTTCATTAGAGGGATCAGTGACACTTAAGAAGTTAGATATAACTATAGGGGCAAAACGGTAATTTTGGCCCAACTGTACTTACGACAATTTGTGAAGAGTCATCGCATTGTTGATTGGTTATATCCAATGGATACAGAAATTTATCTGTAGTGCGAAGAGTGTAGTTATCGGTCTCTAGTGGAGTGACAGGCATTTAACGGATGTTAGGTAATTTAATTAAAGAGTTTAATTAATTATTTGAGTACCTTTGGAGCTTCAATCTACAGGTCCATAAAGTCTCCTCTATAGCTCAACAGGGATTTAATTTAGAATTATTTTTTAAAAATTTGAAGTGTTCAAATTAATTGAAGAAATTAATTGCATGTGATATAATTAATTAAATTAATTATATATGTGATATAATTAATATAATGTATTTGATACATTATATTTTAAGGTAAAATGAGAGAAATTTGAATATGATTCAAATACTAATTATATGAATGAGATTCATGTAATTAAATTTAATATAAATATGATTTATATTGAGAGGAATTAAATTTTTGGATATGATCCAAATATCAATTATATGGATGGGATTTATATTAAATGTCATGTATTGTTGAGAGAAAATAAATCTATAGGTTATGTTGTATTTGATGCAATATAAAATTATAGGCTATAGGTTATATTTGATATAACATATAGTGTGTATATATATAATAAAGTAGTTATTATATATATATATTAATTTAATTGAAATTAATTAAAGGGATTGAGTTACAACTCCCTCCCCTTATTTTCTCTCAGTTAATATACGTGGGTTGTGTAAAAAAAAGAGTGGATGAGATTTTCATCTTCTTCCTAGAAAAACGTTGAGAGAAAAGTTCTCTCAGGAAAAACAAAAAACAGAGAAGAAAAGTTCTTCTCTTCCCTCTCCTCCTCTCCATCTCCTTCCCTCTTCCAAGGATTCAAGCAAAATCCACAACTCTTGCTTGAATCCTTTATCCCAAGAGAATATAGAGGGTTCTTAAATGGTGGTGTCCCTTTTGAAAAAGGAGATCCACGTGGAGAATGTGATCCGTTCGTGTTTTGTTTGAGGGAATTCTTGAAGAATGGGTTCTTCAAAGGTAAGGGTTTATGAAACTCTAAGCGTTTTTATTAAAAGCATACTATAATTTATGTAAATGCATATCTTGTTCTTGTTTTATTGTAAAACTTATATTCAATGAAAAATGGAAATTGGGACGATCTTGCTTCCACTCAAATGATCTTTTTTAAAATTTCTTTCAGTGTCCCCCTTCGGATGGTTTGTGCATTAGGTCAATATCAAGGCGAACTCAAGAAATGGATAGAATCGCTTTAGTTTTTTGCCCCAATCGGTTTTTCCTTCAGTTGGCTTATTGTGGCAGAACTCTATGGTCTAAAATAAAGGGTCACACTTACGAGAAATTATTAAGCTAGTTAATGATTTCTTGACCAAATTAATGATGTCTAATTGTTATAGGAATAAAGAGTTATTCTAGTGTAATAGTTGATTAAGAGTGTCTCAATTCAATGAAGGGACAACTGACTACCCTTCGGTGGCTTTTGTCCTAAATCACTAAAGCATCATTGCAAAAATTAGATGTTAAATGGGTTTCATGCAATTTTTGCTAAAATTAGTCAGATGTTATAAAGTTATTCTAAAATCTATTGTAGATCAATTTTTTTTTTTTTAGCAAAATGTCAAATTGTATTTTTCCATCATCTGCCTCTACTTGTTTGATCACATTTAATTATACAACTTAGAAAGATTTGATTAAAACTTTTCTGTGGTTAATGACCTCAATATCGTCTTGACTCAGGATTGTCTTCAAGTCCAACCCCTGATGCAACAAGAAATTTTTGTGATGCATACAAAATGTAAACGAAGGCCAATGATAAAGCCTGGTTTTACACTTTGACAAACACACCTGATGCCATAGCCAAAAGATTTGAGAGCATGGTCACTGCACATCAGATCATGCAATCAATGCAAGACATGAGCGAAAGTTATCACGATTCAAGCAAAGTGGGGTTGATGACGACAAAACCAATAATGTCAGCTCTCTAAATAAACTCCGATCCATATTGAATGTAAAAGAACAAATAGAGAAAGCGAATGTTGCCAAATCTAGTGAAGTTAATCAACTAGGTTTGTCCTCTGAGATGAAACTTAGAGTTTATAATATGGGTTTAGGAACTAATCCCACTATTCTTTAGAAAAGGAAGAACTCTGATGAAAATAAATCTAATTTATTTGTTTTGGAGACGTGCTTAGTAGATAATGATGATTCTGCCTAGATAGTTTGTTGGATTTTATGTCCTAAAACTCGTAGTTTGTAAATTAATAAACATATTCTATTTTGTTTTTCGATAAAATTGTTATTGAAATTGTAATCTTGAATCCAATAAACTAAGGTCCTGAGGCTATTTAATGTAGTTTGAACTTTATGTAGTGACATAAATGTAGATCAAGTTCAAATATATAGCCAAAATGGTCTATAGTATATGAATAAGGTTGGGCGCCTTATTCTGGGGACACTATGGATGCGGCCCATTTTGTAGTTAGTACAAATAATGTGATCCTAAATCATTCATGTGGAGACATGAAAGTGGAGGCATCCTATGTAAAGAGTTTACATAAGATTGAACCATGAAATTGTCACTTTTTACGTTCTAAATGTCGTTTTATGTATAAAACTGACTATTTCATTAATTGATGACCTAGGTAACTTAATCTTAATCCTGAGCTAACTATGAACTCCTATTCACTTAGAATTATCCTTAGATCTGCATAGGTGAGGGCAGCTCATTATCGCTGGCCCAATAAGCCTTCTATTTCAGGGTAAGATCAGGTGGATAGCTGGGAACATGGGTGCAAGACGGAATTCACTCCTACCCGTTATAGGGCTAGTAGATAGGTTATTCCCTTTAGTACTGAATCCAAGTCTTGAACAAGAAGTCCCACCCTCTCCTTGGCCCGAGAGGGATTTAGTTTATAGGTTGGACCTTAAACTAATTATTCATTAGAGGATCCGTGGAACTTAAAGAACAAGATGTAGTCTTGGGGGTAAAACGATTTTTATGACCCAGCCAAGATTACGAACAACCTATGAAGGATTAGCATACTAATCATGGTTATATCATATGGACACAAATATATCTATAGTGAGGGGAGTGCAACTACGGGACTATAGTGGAATGACCCGTGAGTTAACGAATGTTGATTAGCTCCGTCTAAAGAGTTTAGCCAACTAATCTCGGATCGTTGGAGCCCATGATCTATAGATCCATTAGGTTCCCCTACTAACTCATATGGAATAAACTTAGAACGGTATAATAGAATAATTCGAATTGTTAGAATTGGGTGAAGAGAGAGAAACCGACAAGTATATGTGATATAGTGGTCAGTTTTCCAGTTTAGAGATACAGATTTAATATTTAAATGTGATTTAAATATCAAGAATATGAATACGTTCATATTCGAAAACTCGGAAATAATGAAAATGGTCAAAGATGTAAAACGTCAAAGAGTTAACTTTTGACTTTTAAAAGTCAAACTTTAACCGACCTTATATTCAAATGTGATTTGAATTTCGAGAAAATGAATGCGGATTCATGCTCAGGAGGTCAAAATTAGTCAACATGAAAAAAATCATAAAAAGTCAAAATGTTGACTTTTCGGTCAAAGTGTTGCAATGAGAGTAAATTAGTCAAACTTTAATCCCACTAAGTGTTGCAATGAGAGTAAATATGTTAAGCAAAGAAGATGGAGATGGAATCGAAGGAACAGAGAAATGCATTGAAAACAAATTGTATTAATTTCTTAATTCCAAGATGTCATACAATACAATATAAGAAATAAAGGAAAAGGAAATGACCGGCTGGAAGCAAAGATTTTCTCCCAGCGAATGTGCGTCAAGGCTGCCGGTGGTGCCATGGATGGGCGGAGGAAGTGACTCTTTCGAGATCTAGCTTCGGTCGTCACTCGGATGAAGGAGGTGAAGAACTCTTAGCCATCTTTTCACGCGTTTGTCTGGATCGCATGGATTCGCCCTAGGCAAACCTCAGGCGAAAACCTTGGATAACTTGAATTTTTGCTCATCGACTTCTATTTATAGAGCTTGGGTTGCCGACAACATTAATTGGTTTGCTCTGAGTCTGACGTTTGGCGCGTTAGTCCTTTTTGAACCTCTACCATTAACGGCGTGGTAGGTGAAATGTCAGCATCAACTTTGGATTTTCTCGAGGTAGATGCGTTGATGTGTTCATTCCACCTACCTTGTGTTGATCCCATTAGAATTCGTTGTCGCGTAGCCGCAATCATTCAATGAGCGTATTCGCTTAATACCGCAACTCTACATGATGACTGCAATCGCTTGACGAGCGCAACTCCCATGAGATGGATGCATACGGCTGATTGCCGCAACATTCATGCGTTGATCGATGCGTTTGCCTTTGCGATGGAGTATTTCTCCACATGCGGTAGTTTATGCAGTGGTCCGGTTTTCGCATTTGTGTCCATTTCCTGTTTTAGCTACAAAAATAGAATATTAAACGCATAATAACGTAAAATAACGGGTTAGCTGAGATTCAACATGTTGATCGACGCAAACTTTTTTTCTCGTGAATTCCTAACATGATTGGCGCATATTCTATCTAACAACCTTCATAATTCTAAGTAAAAGGCCTTGTCATTAGGTGTCCCGCTGAGGTTTGTTTCTATACAAAGTGTTCGTGACTGGAAGGAGGAGGTTCATGAGGATTCGATTCTTCAAGTGTGAGTGTGACTAGTCCTAATTTCCTTCACTGTTTATTTATAAAGCATGTCGTGGAATCTCTGTGATATGCATAATTTAGTTCAGTATATTTTAATTCTTGGTGAAATTGAAATTGGGACACGATCCACGCTTCCACATTGGACCTCACAATCCTTCACATTGGCCATGTGTCACATATCCATTACTCCATGTGTTGTTCATGTGTCTCAAGATTATACACTAGTGTCCATATAATCCACTTCTTACTTGCCAAATTAGCTATAAATATTGGCATTTGGTGGATTTTGCAAGACACACACATGTGGTGATCAATAAAAAAAAATGGAGAAACTGGAGAAATCCATTATTTGTTATTTATTTACTTTATATATTTATATATCTATATTATATTTACTTTAATATTTATTTTTTTTATTATATATATTATTATATTATATTGTTTTCCATATCCATTTTCTCACTATGCGTCGTTATGCTCCTCAAATTCACAACCGCTTATAAATTGTTCCATTCATAAATTTATTTGTTTTGTTATTCCTTTTTATATTCTAAAAAATCAAAGTAAATTGTGAAAACTAAAAAAATAATTTTCATTTTTTTTAGAATTGAATTCAAATATTAAAAGTAAACAATATGATTAAAAAATTAAGAGAAAACATAAAACTATGAACGGAATCGTTATGAAACATGTCTTAGTTGTCCAATCTCTTTGTGATGAATAACAAAAATAAGGCACCCATAAACAATTTTGAGGGCAAAATGAAAATAGTAGTTGAAGGAAAATGATTACGACAAATAAATAAATAAATAAATTGACAAGAACAAACATAATAGAAATAACAAGTTGACCTCACGTTGACGTCGAACTCACAAAATATGAAAATATCGATAGAAATATAATATGTACTGAAAGAATATAATTTAGCAGAAAAGAAAAAAAAAATAAAATGACCAACTCAAATGATTTATACTTAGGAAAAAAGGAACTAATTGTTGTGAATTTGAGGAGCACAAAGATAACACGGATATAGAGAAAATATAATATAATAATATTAAATATTTAAATTAAATATAAAATAAACTAACTAAAGACATAAAATAACTAAGATTATAAAAATGGATAATATGAAAATTAGTGGAAGTGAAATTCTCAATAATGTATATGTGATTTTAAGATCTACCAAATGCCACTATTTACAGGCAAAATGGCAAGTATGATGTGGACTTATATGGACACCAAGCATGAATAATTACAAAGCACATGGACAAAATGAAGAGTGACACATGGTTTTGGGACATTAAGCAATAGGCATCTATTTATTATTATAATATTAATAATTGATGGGGAATCGTATCCAACATATATTCGTAACCTCATTTGAGGACCCATGTTAGTGTGTTATGGTGGAGCAATTGGAACTGCACATCCAAAAATTCTCAGATGGAAATATTTGGCTCATGACCATAAGCTAGTTGAAATAGCGAGTACTTATGATAAGCTACTGGCCTAATGCGTACAAGTGACGCTGCATGTAAAATAGCATGTCCCCATACAGATGAAGGAAGCTTAGCTCTCATAACTAATGGTCTTGCAATTAATTGCAAACGTTTTATAAATGTATCTGTTAAACTATTTTGTGTATGAACATGAGCTACAAGATGTTTAACACTTATCCCAATTGACATTGAATAATTATCAAAAGCTTGGGATATAAATTCACCAGCATTATCAAGATGAATGGTCTTAATTGTATGATTAGAAAATTGTACTCTTAAATTGAGCAAGTAATCTTGCAAATGTAAGATTTTGACTTGATAATAAGCACACATGTGACCATCTGTTGGATGTATCTATTAATATCATCAAATATCTAAATGGTCCACTTGGTGGGTTAATGGATCCACATATATCACCATGAATTCGTTCTAAAAATGCAAGTGATCCTGTTCCCATTTTAGCTGGTGATAGTCTAATTATCAATTTTCCTTGAGAGCAAGCAGCACATGATAATTCATTAGATTGAAAAATTTTCTGGTTTTTGAATGGGTGTCCATTTGAATTCTCAATAATTCTCCTCATCATTATAGATCCTGAATGATCCAATCGGTCATGCCAAATTGTAAATATGTCTAGATTCATGAACTTCAGGTTCATTGTTGCATATGTTTCAATTACTCATATATGAGTATGATATAATCTAGAAGATAAAGCAAGCAACTCTTCCAATATACGTTTTTCATTTGAGACGGTGAATATGATATATAGATATTCCACATTATTCTTACTATCAATCTCAATATGATAAACATTGCAACGTATATTTTGAAAACTTAGAAGATTTTTCTTTGATTGACTAGAGAACAATGCATTGTCAATTGTAAATTTTGTTCCTCTAGGCAAAATAATATTTTTTTTTTCAAAACCTTCGATCAAGTTTGTAAAATCTAATATTGTATTTACTTTTGCTTTCAGCATTGTCAATTTGGAAAAGTATTTTTTATTTGCAAATACTGTGTGTAGTTGCACTGTCTGCCAGACATAGATCTTCTTTGCTCACTTTTGAAACACCCAACATATGAAAATGATCTATGTTGCTTCATTAAAAGAAAATAATTACAATAAGAAAAACAACACTAGTTATAACAAAAACATGAAAATAGATAAAAGAAAACAATAACATTAAGTCTAAATATTCTCAAAGTCAAAAGAAACACTTGATGTTCCATCAACTACGCCAATCTTCTCTTCAAGAGATTCAAAGAAGTCTGCCACATCCAAATTTGTCATATGGGATGGGTCAAGTATGTCATTGTCCTGGTATGCAAAATTTGCTTCAACATTTTTCTCTTTTTTCCTTCAAGGAGGCTTGATAGAGGTCAACTAAGTGTTTTGATGTACGACAGGTACGTGACCAATGCCTAGTCATTCCACATAGGAAACATTTATTTTCAACACTTTTTGAACTCTTATCTTGTGGAGCTTTTCCTTTGTGATCATCATTTTGTGTGGTTCTTTTGAAATTTGAATGATTAAAACGAACACCATAAAAACAATAATTATTTATTCCTCTGCCACAGTCACGACCTCGACCTCGACCACAATTATTATTAAAATTTACAGCATTCACTTCAGGGAATGGTGTTGTTTCGGTTGGTCGAGATTCATGATTTTTCATCAATAACTCGTTATTTTGTTCTGCCACAAGAAGACATGAAATTAATTCAAAATATTGTTTAAAACCTGAAGACATGAAATTAATTCAAAATATTGTTTTAAACCTTTCTCTCGATATTGTTGTTGCAAGAGCATATTCGAGACATGAAATGTAGAAAATGTCTTCTCTAACATATCGACATCAATAATTTTCTCTCCGCATAATAACAATTTCGAACCGATTTTAAATAATGTGGAGTTGTAATCACTTATTGATTTGAAATCTTGTAGTCTTAAGTGCATCAACTCATAACGAGTTTTAGGAAGAGTAATTGTTTTCTGATGATCATATCTCTCTTTTAAATTTTTTCCACAAGATTCAAGGATCTTTTATTATAAGATACTTTATTTTCAATTCCTCGTGGAGATGATGACGAAGGAAAGTCATAACTTTTACTTTGTCTTGATTGGATGTCGTATTTTATTCTTTAATAGTCTCCCTAAGATTCACAGCATCTAGGTAGATTTTTATATCAAGTACCCATGACAAATAATTATTGTCGTTAATATCAATGGTGAAAAATTCTAATTTTGTGAGATTTGTCATGACAATACTATCATAAAATATTGTACTTATGTTAGAAATTTAATAAATATTGAATATGTAAAACAATATTAAATTTATTAATTATAACGAAAAGGGAAAACCGAATACCTTTATGACCTACCTTTAGCAGGAAAAATGGCAGGAGCTTGTGCTGATAACATATTGTGAATTCGAGGAACACAATGGAAACACAAATATAGAGAAAATATAGTATAATAATATTAAGTATATAAAATATAATATAAAATAAAATAACTAAAAACATAAAATAACTAAAATTATAAAATTGGATAATATGAAAATTAGTGGAAGTGGAATTCTCACCAATATATATGTGATTTTAAGATCCACCAAATGACACTAAGGCAAAATGACAAATAGGATGTGGACTTACATAGACACCAAATATGAATAATTACAAGACACATGGACAATATGAAAGGTGACATGACTTTGGGACACTAAACAATAGACATCTATTTATTATTATAATATTCATAATACTAATAATACTAATTTTTAAATGTAAAAAAAAAAAAAAAAACTTTTTTGAAGTATAAGGATAAAACATTAAAATGCTTAAATTATATAAACAAAATACGATTGAAATTTAGAATTTATTTCAATTATATCCTCAAATCTTTAAAATTTCGATTTAACAATTAAAGCTCGCAGTTTGTCCCAAAACAATTATAGTAGGCTGTCTATTGTAAACATTTTAAAGTTTGAAGTTTAATTGAAATCAATTTATATTTAGAGTATTTTTTATTTATTTATAATTTACTTTAGTACAACAATGATAGGACGAGAGATCGAATCTTCAATCGAAAATCATGTACGAACCAAGTTCATTTCAAATATTTGTTTTTTATAATTTAAGTGATTAAAAAATTAAATATTTCTAGAAACAAATTATACTAGCATTATATATTATTTAGAAATATTCAAAAGTCAAATAGTCAAAACCCTAAAAATCCTCTGAGTTCTCCCTGAAACAGTTGGCTTTTCGTTCGCTGATTCTCTTCGACTCGACCTGAGTCGACCTCTACCAGACGCCGCCATGGTTGGAAAGCTCAGAGAGGACTCTACCATCAGCGAACCATTGGCCCAAAAAACTTTCGAAAAACCCGATACCAAAGCCGATAAAAAGAAGAAGAAGAAGAAGGAGAAGAGAGAGAGAGACTCAGGTTGTGCAGAAGAAAATGAAGTTAGTCCCAAGAGGAAGGTACAGGAAGGAACTGACTCAGAGCTTCACAAGAAGAAGAAAAAACACAAGAAATCGAAGGATGAAAATGTAGGCATCAAAACCTCCGACGAGAAAGAAGAGCCGACGGTGGATGAAAATTCTGCAGATGGATCCGTGGTAGTCACTGGTAAAGGTGTGAAGGAGGAAAAGTTCGTACCGCTTAAGTCGTTTATCGAAGCCGGACTTCCAGATGAAGTATTGGAGTGTTGTAGAACTTTCAAAAGCCCATCGCCTATTCAATCCCACGCTTGGCCGTTCTTGTTGCATGGTCGAGACTTTATTGGAATCGCCGCAACTGGATCAGGTAATTTGTGGACTTGGGTTTTAGCATTTTGTGATGAGATCATATTAATATATATTGTTTAGCAGTAGCGGATGTTTAGTTAAATGTGGTTTCAGGCAAGACTCTGGCGTTTGGTGTACCTGGTATTATGCATGTCTTGAACAAGAGGAAGGGCAAGATGCCGAAGGGTCGGAGTCCTCTCTGCCTAGTTCTATCTCCTACGAGGGAATTAGCTCAACAAGTATGTGGTTACAAATTTGAAGTCACTTGGATAGAATATTGTACTGATAGTTTGCATCTAACCTTCAAATATAATATATATATGTGGTTAAACTATGAATTCTGAACTTCAAAATTACAAATTTAGTCTTTGACATATGGTTCAATTAATGGTTCAATTAGACATAAAATTCAAATTTATATTTAATAGATCATTTAATTTTAAAAATTTTTGAATTCCTCATGGACCTGTTAGGCCCAAAATTCAAACTTCAAAGAACTGTTAGATACAAAAGTTTAAGTTTAGGGACCTAAGGACTAGCAAGACACAAACTTCATAGTTTAAGGACTAAACTTGTAATTTAACTTGTATTTTTTTAAAAAATTTTTCATAATTGTTTCGTGTTACAATGCTATTATCATCTTATGTTGAATTTGTTTTACCATTCTTTCATGTCTCACAATGAAAAAAAAAATTGTTTTACCGCTCAGCTTTGTGATTAATTATAGGCTTCATGTGCTATGGCAGATTTCAAGTGTACTGGAAAATGCCGGAAAACCTTGTGGTGTGACGTCTACTTGTTTGTATGGAGGTGTTTCCAAAGGCAGCCAAATATCTTGTCTTAAATCTGGTGTTGTATGACGCTTCTGCTCCCTCTTTGTGATTTTGTGACTTTTTTTTTCCCATATGTTGTAGATATCAACCAATTTAGGAATTTCACATCATTTTCTTTGTTGAACCTTTTTCTTGTTCCATATTTTGGATGATAATAATGTGTCATTTGCTTTATAGTTTATATCACACGCACAGATAATGTTACATTTGCTTTATAATTTATACACGCACAGATACTCATTCCTCTCATGTTTTTTTTCCTCCCCTTTTGGTTTATACATGTCTTTGTTTCTTTTCTTTTTCTTTTTCCCTTTAAAAACGGAAAGAAAACTACACACACTCTTCCTCCCATGACAACCATATGTTATGTTCTTACACTCAGGACATTGTGATTGGAACTCCTGGACGTTTAAAGGATTTGATGGAAATGGAGGTCTGCAGACTCTCAGAAGTATCCTTTGTGGTATGTGACCACCAATCTTTGGTACCATTCATATGAGAACTTGTATCTTCTTAATATTAGCTGATAAATGGTCACTTTGAGTTAAATATATTGATGTCTATCTTTTCTTCAAGTTCTTTTGTTGCTTTGCTCTATTTGCCATTTTGTGCATTTATTATAGGGTGCAAGGTGTTCATGTAGAAAAGTATGCACTACAGCATGGAATAACATCTTTATTATTTAGTTGTGTCATTTAATATTGAAGTATTAAATCACGGGGTAGGTTTGCTAGTCAGACATGATGCATACGGGAACCTGTGAACTATAATATCTTGTACCATAGAGATTGAAAATAACTATAATATCTTGTACCATAGAGATTGAAAATATCATTTGATCCAACTCAGCAAGTTCCTCACAGGAGTTTGGTTGAACATGTTAGGATCAATGCTTCTCTTTGGGTTTTGGTTTTTAATTATTTTTTTAACCCTCCGCTCTATTTTGGATTGGAGCTCCTTTTTCTCTTTAGCTGTGAGGCTGGTTTCACCTTATTTAGGCACTTCTTACTTGTTTTTGTACTCTTTCATTTTCTCTCCATTAATGTTCTGTTTCTTATCATTTTTTCTTCCTTGAAATGGAAAAGAAGGAAAAGAAAAAGTTCCTTGAAACAGTAAAAAGAGTTACAGAAGTTCTAAATCCTGTGTTACAAAAAAATGAAGGGTGCACCGTTAAGGAAACATGAACAGTTTGCATGCTATCTGTAATTAAACATTTCGTTGATTATTTTACAAAATGACTTTGAAAGAGAATACCGATTAGTGGTAATGGATCTTTCTAGGTCCAACATATTATCTTGTTGTTGGGTATATGGTGATTCTTTTACCAATTTTGTTTTGTAAACCCTATCAATAAGGCACTTAAATTCTTGTAGGTCCTTGATGAAGCCGATCGAATGTTGGACATGGGATTTGAACCAGAAGTGCGCTCTATATTAAGCCAAACTTGTACAGGTTGACATATTTGGTCTTTATTTGCATTGTCTTTGTTACTTTTTTGCTCAATCATTCTCTCACACTTTTAAATGAGTGTTATATCTTGAGTTTGTTTTTACAAGACTAAAGATTCGTGGTGCCGTGACTCATATTATGCTCTAGCTTTTTTGCAGAACGCCAGATGGTTATGTTTAGTGCTACATGGCCTCTACAAGTTCATCAATTGGCTCAAGAATTCATGGATCCTGACCCAGTAAAGGTGTGAACACTTTACTAATATTCAATTGAATTCTTTATTCTTAAACTTTTTAAGAAGGAACTATTTTATGACAGGTGGTTGTAGGTTCAGAGGATTTGGCTGCCAATCATGATGTCATGCAAATAGTTGAGGTATCTCTTTCTTATCCAGATGAGCTTTGTGCATCTAAATTAAGCAAAATAGAGTTAACAATCATTAATTATTGACATGGGTAGGTCTTGGATGATCGATCACGTGATGACCGTTTAGTGGCTCTGCTTGAAAAATACCATAAATCGCAAAGGTATACACTTTTTATGAATCTGAAACTATTCTAATTATTGGTTCGTTCTTCTATAGACAGTTGTATTTTTCGTTTAATCTCACTTTCAGCCCATCTTTCGTTAGAGGAGGGTGAGTGTCTAGGGATTGTTAACTCTCCAATTTGTAAAAAGAATAATTTAGGGGTTCTTTCTTGAACAATCTAAAGCATTCTGAAGCGGGGAGTTATTTTATTTTCAAACATCCAATCATTTAATTTATTGCAAATGTTCTAATTCCTATGGTGGGATATTAATATTTATGTGCATTAGAGAATAATGGTTTGGCATCAATGGGTAATTCTTTTCAGGAACAGAGTATTAGTTTTTGTCTTGTACAAGAATGAGGCTGCACGAGTTGAAAAAATGCTTCAGAGAAGGTAATATTGCATCAGAGTATGTTTGGGTTAACAATTTTGGCTCTTCTCTTGATTCGTGACATGATGTTTAATTCCCAACATATGATTTCTCTCTCTCACTCTCTTTCTGCCTTTATTTATGCTCTAGGGGTTGGAAGGCTGTTTCAATACACGGTGACAAAGCACAAACTGAACGCACAAAAGCATTGTCATTGTTTAAAAGCGGTAGCTATCCGTTAATGGTATGCATTTGCTGATAGTTGTTACTTTGCCTGTTTAATGTTTATTGTGGGGCATTTGACTAAAGAAGAATAGGACGATCATTAGGGATGTTCAGAAATCTAAGAGGTTTGGGAGTTGGTGAGGTTTAATGCTATTGTTTGGGCATTTCTATAAAAAAGTGCAATTGCGTGGGCGTTGGTAGCAGACTAGATTATTTTTCAATTATGAGTTGTTTTGTTGATTTGGACCGAAAATTTCTTGTAGCTAGTGTCGGTCACTTGTTTTTCTGTGTATGCCTTCCTATTCTTTCATTGATTTCTTAAAAGAAAATAAAAAGATTATCACGTCTTTTTTTCATCATAGTTCATTTTTTTAGATATTTTTTTTGGTTTATGGGTATATATTATGAACTTGACCTTCTACTCGTGGCTGTTTTTGCGTGTTCGACATGATTCCATCATAGTTATAATACTAATATCTTGCAACAGCATAATGTTTATCTGCAAAAAATCAAAATAAAAAAATACCAAACCGTAGAGTACCTGTTTGTTTGTAATTTTTGGTGTAATAGTATTGTATTAGAAATATATACTCTTCATGCCTCACTGCTTTTTGTTGTGGTGGGAATATTCAATGCCTCCACATGTAATAGATATCATTTTTATTTTTAACGGTCAATTATGGGTTGCTAAAATGAATATTTTATTGTAATTATAGATAGCTACTGATGTAGCCGCTCGAGGTTTGGATATTCCAGATGTAGAAGTAGTAATTAACTATAGCTTTCCTCTCACAACCGAAGATTATGTCCATAGAATTGGAAGGACTGGACGGGCTGGTAAAAAGGGTGTTGCTCACACATTCTTCATGCAGCAAAACAAGGTTATCTTAGCTGTATTTATATATATTACACCCTCTTTCTAATAAAATGAAATAATTTTACCTATTTAATTTCATTAACCTATGTTCCCATTCTTTTAGGGACTTGCTGGGGAGCTGGTAAATGTTCTCCGTGAAGCCAAGCAAGTTGTACCTGATGCACTTCTGAAATTTGGTACTCATGTGAAGAAAAAGGTAAAAGATTCTCGTCTCTAATCTAAAATCAAGGCTGGCTTTATTTTTTTTCCCATTAGTTTCAATAATAGGTTGGCATAACGTTAGAATAAATCGATTTGAATGTGAGAAGGTTGGGGATATGTTTGTCACTCGTTGCTTCTTGCAGTGAGTTGAGAAGTCATAATTAAGGTTTCGTTTAGTAATCATTTGGTTTTTAAAATAAGGCTTGTAAACACTACATCCTATAAGTTTCTTACTTTCTACCAATGTTTTAAAAAAAATCAACTTTTTGTTTTTAGAATTTGACTCAGAATTCAAATAGTATTTCTTTAATAACTATAATGAAAATTGTGAAGAAACCTGATTTTTTTTATAGAAAACTAGAGACATTATTCAAACAGGCCTAGCAGTTACATTTTTCAGATGTATCAGCACCCTACATATCTCCATGTTTTTTAGTATAACAATTACAGAGTTGGAAATTGCATTAGGCTGCACCCATACCTATGCTATCTTTTTACCACGTGGCACTATTTCAATGAGGGATGACCCACAAGAAATAGGTGTAAGTCAGGCTGCACTAGTTTCTTTCTGATCTTGTAAACACGAGGAGGGATGGTTTTGCTGGCAGATTTTATTTTATTTTAAATGGAGAAGGGAATTAATTAAATGGTTGTATGGTAGAAATGTTATAGGAAAAAGGAATGATAAGATTTGTGATGCTTCACAACAGGAATCGAAGCTGTATGGAGCGCACTTCAAGGAAATTACGGCAGATGCCCCCAAGTCCAAGAAGATTACATTCAATGATTCTGACGATGAATAAGACTGATTACACCTGAATTCTCCCAAATTTTTCCAGGGCCTCAAGCAAGCGAAATTGCTTTTTTTTTTTTAATATTTAAATTTATAATAGGAAAACGTGTATTTTCTGTTTAATTCAATTTTGATCATGTGAGTGTCGTTAATGTTCTGGTCAATGATGACTGGGAAAAAAAAAGTGATGAATGATTCAAGCAATTCTACTATAATGTAAAATGCAATCAGTAGTGTAAGTTATCATTTAGCTAAGTCCTTGTAGTTTTTAAAGTTTTAATTTGGTATTTTGTTTAAATTTCAATTTTAAAATATCGATCATGTACTTATCAAGGTTGGTTTACTTTTCAGATGCCATGCTGGAAAAAGAAAATAGAACTTTTACCAAACTTTTAGTAGAATTGAAATAAAATTAGGTCTGAAAATTGGTGTAATTATAATGAGATTTCATCTATAGATAATAAAGTTTATTGCTATTGATAGATAATTGTAATGGGTAGACTGTTTTTTATTATGTTTATTTAAAATTTTAAATCTCACATTTATTATTGTTGTTATTATTACTGTCATTGTTTAGGATCAAATGGTGATAGTAATCTCATGTTGTAATAATAATAACTAAAATGGTAATGAATAACAATAATTAAAGTGGTAATGATATTCGTGTAATTTCTAAACGCAATTGAATTGAGCAATCTTTTGCTCATTAATTAGTTTGTATTTTTTATTACAGATTTGAAAGTGGATCATTGATGTCAATATGGGTATAGAATACAAGTATAATACAAAACATAATTAAGTGTGGTCTACTTTTTAAATTATTGTTAATTTAGATATATGTGGCTTTAGATAAAAGTCTGTTTCTTCAAACGTGTTTAACTTATTATTAGTGAGTCAATTATGTGTCAATCAAAATCAATTAGAAAAATGTAGGTTGATGAGCTCAACTAAGAATGGTTGGAAGATATAAATGGAAGTGCATAAAATAATTTAGTCGTTTGGAAACCCAGATGATGCTTTGCTAAATATTGATCTTTATTGAGATAATTGTTCAAAAGACCCATTTTAAAGGTAAAAAATGGTAAATGATCCAGTTTTTGAAAAGAATGTCAAATACTCCTTTGCTGATGTCATGACCATGTGAAGTTACGGTATTACTCTTCTTTTTTCTTTTTCCTCTTCTTCTCCGATGCGAGAAATCTTCCTCTGCATCTTGTCTTCTTCTTTTTGGTCTTCATCTTCCTCTGCATGTTGTCTTCTTCTTTTTGGGCTTCTTCTCCTTTGCACGTCTTCTTCTTCTTCTTCTCCGATACGACGAGTCCACGTGAACAGCTTCGATGCGACCAACTCCAATGAGCAAGAGACAAGAGAGAGGAGTGATTTTGTGGGTGAAAAGAAGAGAGCGAGATGAGCGAGAGCAAGAGACATAATGATTTGTGAGTGAAAAAAGAAAAGAGAGCGAGACTACTTTTCCGCGTGCATACGAGTATATTTTGGTAATTTTATCTGAATTTGACGTCAGCAAAGAGTCATTCGATATTTTTATTCAAAAACCAAACCAATTCACATTTTTTGCCTAATTTTTAGGATATTCATCCGACGGACCCATCTTTATTTATCCTTTAAAACAAAATGACCTTCTTGACAAACATTGGACACCTTTTTCTAAGTTACTTTGATGTGCAATAAATAGTGAAGAGGAAGCCAACGCAAAATTCACCAAAGTCTAAAAGACTTAACCTATTATAAATATTATGATAATAGATGCCCATTAGATACTCATGCTTAGTGTTTATCGACCATGTGTCATGTCCTCATTTTTCAAAGTGTTGTCCATGTGTCTCAATATTACACATTAATGTCCATGTAATCCACCTTCTACTTGCCAAATTGCCTATAAATGGTGACATTTGGTGGGTTTTGGAACACACATAAGGCAAAATCCAAAAAGATTGGAGAAGAAAGTGAAGAAATCCATCATTTTTATTTTATTTACTTTTGTTATTTATTTATTTCATATATTTGTATATTATGTTTAATTTATTTTAATATTAATTTATTTTATTATCATATTATATTATATTTTATTGGTATCCATGTTTCCGTTGTGCTCCTCAAGTTCACAACATGTTATCAGCATGGGCTCCTATTGTTTTCTCCACTAAAGGTACATCCTAAAGGTATGTCGGTTTTTCCCTCTTCGTTATAATTAATAAATTTAATGTTATTTTGCATATTTAATATCTATTAAATTTCTAATATAAATACAATATTCTATGATAGTGTTGTCATGATAAATCTCACAAAACTAGAATTTGCTGCCCTTAATATGAATGACAATAATTATTTTTCATTAGTGTTTGATGCCAAAATACACCTGGATGCCATAAAAATGCGATCATAAAAAAAAAATCTTCCTAAAGCTTGTCGTAAATGGATGCACTTGAGGCTCCAAAATTTTAAATCAATATGTTAAAGAAGACATATGCTCCCACAGTAGCAATATCGAGAGAAAAGTTTTAAGCAGTATACTGAACTGATTTCATGTATTCTCGTGGTTGAACAAAATAACGAGTTATTAATGAAAAATCATAAATCTCGACCAACTGAAACAACAACATTCCATGAAGTGAATACTGTGAATTTTAATAAATACTGCGAATTTTAATAATCGTGGTTGAGATCGTGGTCATGGTCGAGGTCGTAACCATGGTAGAGAGAAATCATTATTATTTTCATGGTGGTCGTTCGAATAATTTAAATTTCAAAAGAACCACACAAAATAATGATCACAAAGGAAAAGCTCCACAAGATAAGAGTTCAAAAAGTGTTGAAAGTAAATGCTTCCGATGCAGAATGACTAGGTATTGGTCATGTACCTGTCATACGTCAAACACTTAGTTGATCTCTATCAAGCATCCCTGAAGGAAAAAGAGAAAAATGTAGAAGCAAATTTTGCATACCAAGATAATGACATTTGACCCATCCTAGGTGACAAATTTGGATGTAGCGGAATTCTTTGAACCTCCTGAAGAGAAAATCAGCAGAATTGATGGAACATCAAGTGTTTCCTTTGACTTTGAAAATAACTAAACTTAATGTTGTTTTTTTTAATTCATCTCCATGTTTTTTTGGATTTTGCCTTATGTGTGTTCCAAAACCCACCAAATGTCTTTAAGTTTTATTTTTCTTATTGTAAGTTTTATTTATTTATTTTTGGATTTTTGGATTTTTCCTTTTTTAAGTTTTATTTTTCTTATTGTAATTATTTTTTTTAATGAAGAAACTTGGATCATTTTCATAGGTTAGGTGACTCAAAACAAGTAAAGAAAATCTATGTCTGGCAGATAGTGCAACCACACATACGATACTTACAAGTAGAAAATACTTTTCCAAACTGACAATGCTGGAAGCAAAAGTCAAGACAATATCAGGTTTTACAAACCTAATTGAAGAGTTTGGAAAAACAAATATTATTTTTCCTTGTGGAACAAAATTCACAACTGACAATGCATTGTTCTCTAGTCAATCAAAGAGAAATTACTTAGTTTTAAAGATATACATTGCAATGTTATCATATTGAGACTGATAGAAAGAATAATATGGAGTATTTTTATATCATATCTACTGTCTCATATGAAAGGCGTATACTAGAAGAGTTGTCTGCTTTATCTTCCAGATTATATTATACTCATATACGAGTAATTGAAACATATGCAACAATGAATATGAAGTTCATGAATCCATACATATTTACAATTTGGCATGACAGATTAGGTCATTTAGGGTCTACAATGATGAGAAGAATTATATAGAATTCAAATGGACACCCATTGAAGAGCCAGAAGATTCTTCAATCTAATGCATTATCATGTGATACTTGTGTTGGGGTTTGTGAAATCTGGATTTCAATTTCCCTTCTTAAACAGGTAATTAAGGGAATTAACTAAGTATAAGTTAAACCTATGTTGAAGAGAAGGAAGATTTCTAAGTGTTGAATAGATTTTCTTTGAGTAGCTTTGAGTTGAGCCTTAACTAGTGAAATTTGGCTAAGTGTGATCAAAAGAAACCATGCGTTTGGTGTTAGGAAACATTAACGCATAAGGCTCTAATGAGGCTAAGTTTATAGAGGTTATAAGGAATTAAGCATTCAAGCCAAGGACAACTATGCGTTGAGCTTGTGAGATATGGATGCATGTTGGCCGAAGCGTTGGCAAGAGGCGCTGCTCAAAGGTTGCTCATGCATTGGGATGATGAGAAGGATCGATTCCTAAGGCCTATAAATACCACCACAAGTCTTCTCTTCAGTTCATAACACAAATCCTCTTCAAAATATATTAGAAAGAGTGTTTGAGAGCAGATTCAGAGGAAGCTATGCGTTGGTAGCAAGATCATGCATTGATCAAAGAGGAGGAGATGTTGTTGGACAGTGAGGTCTGAAAGTAGCATCAACTTGGGACGAGAAGTTCTCCTAGACTACTCGTTCGTTTTGAGTGATTTTAAATTCACTTGAAAGCTCAGAGAGTCTAGTTTTCAAAGAAAGGCTTTTAGAGAAGAAGCTCCAAGGAATCAGGCTGAAGAGTAAGCAAAATACAGAAAGGTCGAGCTCTTAGGTAAGCTTGAGTTAGTCTTTATGATTTGAGGATTCCAGCCAAACCACGAGAAGTTCTAAGCTAATATTTTAATGTAAGCTTCCTGAGACATTTTAGAACATGTTTGTAAAAGGAAGTATCTTGAAATAAGGTCTGCAACTATGAGTAATCTAAGCTTGTAGTTGAATCTGGAATTTAGGGTTCAAAAGGGAGCCCGAGGAAACCAAGGAACTTCTAAAGAGAAAGGTTTCTACCCTACTAAGGTGAGTAGTAATTTACTTTAAGTCTTAAGCATATCTTATAGAGTATATGTATATGATTATGTTTTGAATGAGTAATTAGAATGAGTATAAGATTATGTGATCGGGATGGTTAGGGGGTCAATAGACCCAGTTTCTGAACACGAGAGCAGAACCTCACGGGATGGTTAGGAGACCGAGAGGTCTAGTTCCTGAGTCTGTGAGAAGAACCTCGTATGGGATGGTCAGAGGGCCGGTAGGCAGCTTCTGAGCCTATAAGCGGGAATCTATGTGCACATAGGAAACTTAGGAAACACAAGAGAGTAAACATTTATGACTAGTATCAGTTTAACTATCTACTGTGTGCGTAGATAGAATTGAGAACAGACTCATATGTCTAGCATCAGTTTAACTATCTATTGTGTGTGTAGGTAAAGTTGAGACAACACTCATTCAAGGAAGATGTTTGAATGTTAACCTCGTAGTTGTGATATGCTTGTATTATTTATGAGCTGAAATAGACCCTAAAAATTGCTTACCACTCACTGAGCTTCTTGAAGCTCATTCTTTTCTTTCATATTTTTTTCCCCAGGTAGCGAAAGGTGAGGAGTTTCAGGGTGTTGCTAAGGTTAAGTCAACCACAGCCACACTTCGGTTTTTAAGAGTTGTTGTTGTAAACTTTGTAGTTAAGCCTGATAGTTGTATAAATGTTGTACTGTTTAAAAATGAGCTTAATCAAACAGTTGTTGTTTATATCTTTGGCTTAAAGTTTTATGAGAGTAAGGAAGTTCAAATGGGCAGTAGGTATCACAAAAGAGTGGTATCTGCCATCCTTCATGCCTTCCATCAGGCTTAAGAGGCGAGCTCGGGGCAGGATGTGACAGGGTTGATGCCCTAAATCCCGCAAGGTTCCATAATTTGTAATTATAATGTACAAGCATTTTATTTATGTAATAAAATATGTGAAGTTTTATTTCAAAGTTAGTTGCATTAACCATAAACCAATAAACTAACATCCAAGGTTATCTTTGTAGATTAACATGTATGTAGAGATATACAGGTTGATCATGTTTAAGTGATAACCTAAATGATCTGTAGTAGATGGATAAAATTTGACACCTTATCCTGGTGACACTACGAGCATGACCTGCTTTGTAGATGTTACAATTGTTGTAAAGTGCTACAAATGATCTGATCCTGATCATTCATGTGGAGACATGTGAGCGGAAATATTCTATACAAAGGAGTTTGTATAAAATCGAACCACAAAATGTTTAGTCTCATTATATAACACCGTTCATAATAGAGACTTTCATTTCACCAGGATGACCATAGGTAACATGACCTGAATCCTAAATGAGTTGTGAACTCCTGTCTATGAAGGCGGTCCTTTGATTTGTATGGGTGAAAGTGGCCATATTGTCGACTCAAGAAGCTTACTATTTTGGGGATTCGTCTGATTGAGGAGCTGAGAACAGAGATACACAAGACGGAATTCACTCCACACAAGAAGGAATTCACTCCTTCCCCAATGTCGAGGCAAGTACATAAACTGCTCCCTTAAGGACTACTTTCGAGGCTTGAACAATGTGGCGTCATACCCTCTCCTGACCCGATAGGGGTTTGATTATAGTTAGACTATGATTATTGTTCATTAGAGGGATCAATGGTACTTGAGGAGTTAGATGTAACTACATGGGCAAAACGGTAATTTTGGCCTAGTTGTACTTACGAGCAATTTGTGAAGCGTCATCGTACTATTGATTGGTTATCCAATGGACACATAAATACATCTGTAATGCGGAGAGTGTAGCTATCGATCTTTACTGGAGTGTCCGACAATTAATAGATGGTGAATATTGTAATTAAAGGAGTTTAATTAATTATTCACGTACTGTTGGAACTTCAGGCTACAGGTTCACGAGGTCCCCTCTGTAGCTCAATGGAAATTAATGAGAATCAATTTTTGAATTAATTTGAATCGTTCAAATTAATTGAGGGAACAATTATATATGATATAATTAATTTAATCTAATTACTATAATGTATTTGATACATTATAATATAAAGTTTATTTGAGAGGAAATAAATATTTGAATATGATTCAAATATTAATCATATGAATTTGATTCATATAATTAAATTTAATATAAATGAAATTTATATTAAATGACATTGTTGAGAGAATAGAAACTATAGGTTATATTGTATTTGATTTGATTTAATTTATTTTAAAAATCATTTTGGGAGGGAGTTGTAACTTCTTTCCCCTCTTTTCTTTTTAAAAATGTGGTAGTGAGAAGAAAAAGAGAGAAATTGTTCTTCTTTTTGGTGTATTTTTCACAAAAAATAGAGACGGAAAAATTCTATGAAAATTGGAACATATCTCTTCCTTTAAAAAACTCTCTAAAATCCTTCTTTTTCCCAAATAGCTAGAGCCTACAAAACTCCTGGATTCTCATTTAGAGAATACAGAAGAATCTTTCGTGGTAGTGTTCTCGTAGAAGGCTAGAGAGTTCGAGGTTGTTTGTGACAAGATTCAAAGAAGGAATTTCATGAAGTGTTCTTCAAGGGTAAGGTTTCTTAAACCCTTTTACTTTTTTGTAATCGTTGTTTTATTGCATGCTGTAATTATATTTTAAATACATAATCTGTATGTTTTTACTGTAAAACTTATGATCTATATATTTTGGGAATTTGATCTGATCCTATATGCTTCCGTTTAAGAACCTTCACTGGATCCTTCAGCTTGCCTTAAGGAAAATTGATAATTAGATCCTCACTAGCTAAATTAGGAATTGAATCCTCTACATTTTTAGAATGAATTCATGGTGATATATGTGGATCTATTAACCCACCAAGTGTACTATTTAGATATTTTATGATATTAATAGACGCATCTAGCAGATGGTCACACATATGCTTATAATCAAGTCAAAATCTTGCATTTGCAAGATTACTTGCTCAAATAATTAAGTTAAAAGCACAATTTCCTAATTATACAATCAACACTATCCGTCTTGATAATGCTGGTGAATTTACATCTCAAGTTTTTGAAAATTATTGTATGTCAATTGAGATAATGTTTGTGAAGGAACTCTCATTAAAGAGAACCTACAAGCGGAAACAAAATCGTTCCAAATTCATTGTGATACAATTACAAGCATTCATAAACATACAAAGTAGTTATGCATTTTAGAACATATTATGACATGCTTTCATAAATAAATACAAAGGGATGAGATACTTACCTTTAAAGAACTCTTCTTTTGTCTTTCTCTCGCTCTCGTGAAGCCTTGGATCACCACCTCCTGCTGTCACTACCAACACCAACCATATCATCTAGTGTATCGTTTGATCAATCACGAACAACCTTCTCCACGAACAAGTAACAATTGGGACACCACCACTCAGTGACCTTGGTATTCTTGGAGTGAGAATACAGGAGGTGTGGGCTCTGTTGTATTTGGCAGAGGGAAGGATGAAACTACGATCGAACTCAACGACCAAACAAGTGGGAGAGGATAGTGTCTATTGTATAGACTTTGGTGCTTGATCATTTAGTAAAGGTACACGATCGTTTAGTAAAGCAGGTTTGATCGTTTACACGATCATTTAGAGAAACTCGCTTGCCACGCGATCACTTAGTAAAAAGCTACACAATCGTTTAGATAATGTGTGTACACGATCGTTTAGACAAACACTTGAAGTTGTCGTGTAGTCTCTCGTGAGTTAAATGATAGGCAGTGTACTCGAATGAAGCAATACTACGATTCATCTCCAAAATGAAAACATTTTTCATTTTATTTTTCAGTTATGAAAACTGAATAAAACCTCCAACTTTCACGCACAGTTATGGAGAAACCACCAACAATTAACTCATAATTATTTTAATTATAAATAAATATAATAACTAACTTATCATATTATATTTATAACCTATAGTTTTAATATCATATCATATGCAACATTTAAATCATAGTCCTTTTCTCCTTTACTTGATATAAATCATATTTACATCAAATTCTTCCAATTAATGTATCTCATACATCATGTAAACTATATCATATATAATTGAACCAATTTAATCATATCATATATAATTAAACTCCCTCTTGTCAATTCGAACACTTCAAACTGACCCAAATAATTCTCAACTTGAATCCATTGAACTACCAAAGGGACCTTATGGAAATGTAGCTTGAAGCTCCAACGATACGTGAATAGCTGACTAAACTCTTCAATCACGAGATCCACCATCTGTTAACTGTTGGGCACTCCATTAAAGACCGATAGTTGCATTCTTCTCACCATAGATATATTTTTGTGTCCGTCGGATATAACTAGTCAACAGTACGATAGTTGCATTCTCGTAAGTATAGTAGGGCCAATTTACCGTTTTGCCCCTGTAGTTACATCTAACTTCTTAAGTACCACCAATCCCTCTAATGAACAATACATCATAGTTCTACTATGAGTGGACATCTCTCGAGTCATGAGAAGGTGTGTGGCGCCACATCGTTCAAGCCCCAAAATCAACCCTTATGGGAGCAATCTATCTAATTACCCCTACTTCAGGGAAGGAGTGAATTCCATCTTGTGTAGTTGAGTTCCCAGCTCCCCAATCAGATGAATCCCCAAAGTGGTAGGTTTGAATCGACAATCTAGCCACTCGCACCTATGCAAATCAAAGGACCGCCCTCAAAGGCAGGAGTTCCCAACTCATTCAGGATTGAGGTCATGTTACCTATGGTCATCTTAGTGATCTGGTCTGGTCTTATACAAACTCCTCTGTATAAGACACCTGCATTCGCATGTTTCCACATGAATGATCAGGATCAGACCATCTATAGCACGTCACAACACTTGTAACTATCTACAAAGCGGACTGCATCTATAGTGTCACCAAGATAAGGTTTCCCTCCTATATCCATATACTACAGACCATTTTAGTTATCACTTAAGGCATGATCCACTTGTATGTCTTCACATACATGCTTAAGTTACAACAACAACCAAGAATCTTAGTTTATTGGTTTGTGGTAAAACAATTAAAACATCTCATGTTTCATAGAAAATAGTGAAGAAAATATCTAATATCATTACATCACAAGCGTTTGTTCAATACAGGTGTTTACAAACTACAGGACCCAACGAGAGTTTAAGGCATCAACCCCAATAATCTCCACTTGTCCCAAAGCGAGTGGGGTGTACATAACAACAAGTACAAAACAATAAACTAGGGCATTAAATCCCAATACAAAAATCTCCCACTTGCCCTAGTCCAGCCGCGGACGGTCCCATAGACCCATGCTCTGAAGGTGATCCTAAAAAACTATAGCCGTGAAAGCCTTCGTAAACGGTCAGGAACATTATGCTCCGAAGCAATCTTTGTGACTATCACGTCCCCTCATGCACTATCTCGCAGATGAGATGATACTTTCGCTCTATATGTTTGTCGTGCTTGTGACTCTTAGGCTCCCTGAAGTTTGCCACAACACCACTATTATCACAACAGAGGGTGATGGGCCTAGACATGTCTGGAACAACTTCCAAACCAGTTAGAAACTTCTTAAGCCAAATAGCCTCCTTAGCAGCTTCACAAGCCGCTACATACTCGGCCTCTATCGTAGAGTTGGCGATGAACACCTACTTAGTGCTTCACCACACTATAGCTCATCCGTTAAGAGTGAACACTGAGCCTGAAGTGGGTTTTAAAAAATTCTTATCAGTCTAAAAGTCAGAGTCCATGTATCCAGTAAGGATCAAATTCTTAGATCCATACACAAATATGTAGTCCCTCGTCCACCGAAGATACTTGAGGATATTCTTAACGGCGGTCCAGTGACCCTATCCTGGATTAGACTGATATGTACTAACAATCCCTACAATGTAGTAGATGTCCGGTCTAGTACACAACATCGCATACATCAAACTGCCAACGACAGATGCATAGAGGACCCGTCTCATCTCCTCAACCTCTTGAGGTATCTTAGGACACATTTTCTTAGACAATGTAACTTCATGCCGAAAAGGCAGTAGACCCCTTTTGGAGTTCTGCATCAAGTACTTGAGCAACATCTTGTCAATGTACGATGCCTGAGACAGCGCTAGTACTTTGTTCTTCTGATCTCGAAAGATCTTAATACCAAGAACAAACTAAGCATCTCCCAAATCTTTCATTTGGAATTGGGTCGCTAGTTAGTACTTAATTGATGTCAATAGACCTATATCATTCTCAATGAGTAGGATATCATCTACATACAACACTAGGAAAACTACTGAACTGTTGATGATTTTCTTGTAGACACAAGGCTCATCAACGTTTTGGTCAAAGCCATACGATTTGATCATAGTATCAAACCGAATATTCCAAGATCAAGATGCCTGTTTCAACCCATAAATGGACCGATTCAGTTTGCAAACCTTTTGCTCTTGACCTTGGGCAATGAATCCCTCGGGTTGCACCATATAAATGATCTCCTCAAGATTACCATTTAGAAAGGCAATTTTGACGTCCATTTGTCATATCTCATAGTCATAATATGAGGCAATAGACAGAAGGATGTGGATAGACTTCAACATGGCAACAGGTGAGAAAGTCTCCTCATATTTGACTCCCTCCACATGGGTATAACCCTTTGCAATAAGTCTAGCCTTGAAGGTTTGCACCTTACCATCGACACCCCGTTTCCTCTTGTAGATCCATTTACAACCTATAGGTTTTACCCCATCAAGTTGATCTATAAGATCCCATACTGAGTTGAAGTACATCGACTTCATCTCGAGATCCATGGCTTTGACCTATTCATCCCGATCAACATCCTCCATTGCCTTCTGATAAGACAACGGATCCTTAACCTCACCATCGGCTACTATAGCCAAGATTTCAGTGAAGCCCATATAGCGAACAGGTGGGTTCACAACCCTCCCACTACGTTAAGGTTCCCTCAACTCTTGAGGTGGAACTAACATACTAGATGAACTTCCATCAACAACTCTTGTTGATGAAGCAGGCCCTTCAACAACTCTTGTTGAAGATTCAATAGTTTCGTTGGAAAGTTCATGCAACACGATCTTACTACATAGACTGTGCTCCCTCATATGATCCTCCTCCAAGAAGGTAGCATTCATTGACACAAACATTCTATTTTCCATAGGATCATAAAAGTAACCCCCTCGTGTACCTTTGGGGTAATCTACAAAGAGGCACAACCTCGAACGTGGTTCCAATTTCTTTAGATTGGCCTTAAGCACATGTGCTAGGCAACCTCATATGCAGAAGTGAAGCAAACTAGCTTTATGCCCGTTCCACAACTCCAAAGGTGTTCTCGCAACGCTCTTGGAAGGAACACAGTTGAGGATATAAACTGCAGTCTTCATTGCAAAACCCCAAAACGATTCCGATAAGGAAGCGTAATTCATCATTGACCAAACCATGTCCAACAAGGTTATGTTTCTCCTCTCCGCTATACCATTCTGCTGAGGTGTACTTAGCGCTGAGAGTTGGGAAATGATTCCATGTTTAATAATATAGTTTTGGAACTTCGAATCCAAAAACTCTCCACCCCAATCTGATCGAATTTTTTTAATTCATCTATCCAATGCGTTTTCAACTTCAGCCTTGAACTCTCTGAACTTTTCAAAGGATTAAGACTTCCATTGCATCAAATAAACATACCCATACCGAGAGTAATCATTAGTAAAAGTGATGAAATACGCATAGCCTTCTTTAGCTTGCACACTCATCGGACCAAAAAGGTTTGAATGCACTAACTCTAGAGGCTATTTGGCTCGATGACCTTTTTCAGTAAAAGGTCTTTTAGTCATCTTGCCTTCAAGGCATGATTCGCACATTGGTAAAGTATTTTTCTCTATATCGCTTAGAAGTCCATTCTTCACCAACCTCTCAATCCTATTGAGATTGATGTGCCCTAATCAAAGGTGCCAAAGTTGGGCATTTTCCTTAGGAGAAACCTTTAGTCATTTATTATGAGTTACGACAGTTTTAAATATCTCTATGTTATGGAGGGAACTTGTTGCTAATGGCCTTAGCACATACAAGTTGTTTTCCAGTTTTGCTGAACAAATCTCAACTCCATCTTTAAGAATAAACACTTTATTCAATTCAAAATAAAGAGTATATTTACAATGTATTAGACACTTTACAGAAATTAGGTACCGTTTTAACTTGGGAACTATAAACAGACCATTTTGGCTATTTTGGTTATCACTTAAGACATGATCTACCTGTATGTCTCCAGATACATGCTTAAGTTACAATGACAACCAGGGATCTTAATTTATTGGTTCGTAGTAAAGAAAATAAAACATCTCATGTTTCATAGACAACAGTGAAGAAAATATCTCATATTATTACATCACAAGCGTATGTTCAATACAGGTGTTTACAAACTACAAGACCTAACGAGAGTTTAGGGCATTCACCCTAATATAAACATCATTCAAAATGATAAACATCTTCTGTAAAGTCAACTGAAGCCCTCCCACTGCCACAACTGAGACGACGTGTTTGGTGTCTACTCACATCATCATCTCTTCAGCCTCAAGCTGCCGCTAGGATCTAATCCCCTGAAAGAAGAACAAACATGATTAGTAGCCCTAGAGTCAATAATCCAGGCAGGATCATCAGTCTCCACTAAACAAGTTTCTGAAACTAGTAAATCATATTTACCTTATTTTTCCTTGGCCGTAGCCTTCTTCTTATCCTTTATCCAGCGAGGATAATTCCACTTCCAGTGCCTATCCTAGTTGCAATGGAAACACTTTCCTTTATCAACCAGTGCTGGATGCCTACCTCGTTGGGCAACAGGCTATAGGTTAGCAGGTGTCTTCCTCTTCACCTTCCCACCCTTCTTCTTCTTCCACTTGGTAGTGTTAGAAGTAGAAGGTGCAGACTTAGTCTCGTAGGCCGAACCTCGATGGAACTTCTTTGAAGATGAAGCAACATTTGCCTCATCTACCTTCTTCTCCTTACTTTTCAGCAAGGATTGGAATGTCTGCAACTCGTTGAGAAGAGTTGTAAGGGTATAGTTCACTTTGTTCAGTATCGCATTACTAACAAAGTGTAGGAAGCTATCTGGCAACGAGTGCAGAATTATGTTAACATGGTTGCCCTCATCGATGCGTGACCCATTCATCTCCGCCACATTGAAGTGGACCATCATGTTCAACACATATTCATGAATAGAGGTGCCTTTCTCCATTTTGGAGTTGAAGATGCATTTTAGAGCTTTGTGCTTGAGCTGTTCAGATGGTTGTCCGAACATTCCCCACAGGGACTCCATGATCTCACGCACTGAGACCATAGGCTCATGCTTCTTGGCCAAAACGTCATTTAGACTGGCCAAGATGTAAGATTGGGCCTTCTCGTTTGCCCGTGGCTAACGCTCATAAGCCTCCCGAACATTTTGAGTGGCGTTCTAAGGTGGAATAGGACATTCTTCCATAAGGATGAACCTCAGGTCATCGATGATTAAAATAGTAGTGATCATATGTTTCCAACTAGCGTAGTTTTCACTAGTCAATTTATCGGCGCTTAAAAGAGCTAATGTGGCTGTAGCCATTTTATATTGCTGAAAAACGAACAAACTTAATGAGTCTATGCAATACCACTTTTAACACCAATTTTAGTTTTAGTAAAATAGTTTCCATGTACCCTAAGTGAAAAGACATCTATTTCGCAATGATACCCCAGCGAGGCAGGACAAACGTCACTAATGGGGTGATCAGATGTCCCTTCACTAGGATAAGACACTCTCAACCATTAGGCAGAAACAACTCTTGTAACTGACCCTAACAGTCACCATTTCTTGGTCCAGAACTGTTAACCTTTAACAATTCTGCGTAAGTGTATCCCTTATTTTCAGCCCTAAAGTCCCGCCCTAATGCACCCACCGTAGGGAAAAAGTAGATTAGGACAAGAGACTAAAGCGACCGTATCCTATATAGGAGATCAGATAAAGAGTCGTGCAAAATTGCCATCCTATAGGGGGACATTCCCAGGGTTCCTCGAGGCGATGCACAGAAACGTTATCCAACTAATGAGATAGACTGTGGGATATATTGTTACACGTCTTGCTCCCACTTACTATGAACATTCTCTCAATTCACCTTGGTATTGATCTACCCAAACACCATTCTTTAGGGGGACACTCCCAGGGTGCCACGAGGCCGAGGATAGATCTCACGGTGTGAACATAAAAGGAGAAATGCGAAGAGGTTTAAATAAAGTATTATATACCTTAAGTACCTCCTACTGAATGTTCTACCTAAGGATTCATTAACTTAGACTATTCGACTACTGATTTTATCTAAGTCGGCTTAATTTGCTCAAAAACAACTATCGTCTTTGAAATTAAACAAGTTCAAGTCAAGTCCCATTAAACTCTTTAACGGACTATCCTTAAATTTGCATGCATGTATCAAATCTATCTAATTCACTTTTCCAGGTAGGTTCCCAGGTAAGGGTGTTTCGTTTCCGTCAGCTTAAGTACCCCAGCCTAGATAGAACCCGCCTTAGACAGAAGGTTCCTTATAGTTAGATTTGCTACATATTTAATCTTTTATTAGTCAATTTAATCCTATTAAACTGATTAAAAGATTAAATCTTAGGTTGCTAATCTCATTAGAATCGTGATCTTAGGTCTATTTCCACCAAGTTTTAGAACTCTTTTAAAACCATGATTCAAGCCTAAATTCACATGCATGTCTTTCTTATTGATTTTAATCCTAATTTCCCTTATAACTCTTATAAAAGAAACAACCAAAACTCATTCACATTGCTATGCATAACTAGGTATTTATAACACTT
The DNA here is from genome assembly GCF_027475165.1 of Benincasa hispida. Taxonomy (NCBI): domain Eukaryota; kingdom Viridiplantae; phylum Streptophyta; class Magnoliopsida; order Cucurbitales; family Cucurbitaceae; genus Benincasa; species Benincasa hispida. The sequence goes on along the minus strand of NC_143482.1, from coordinate 9,187,561 downwards.
ATAAATTTAACCTATGTGTCATGCTTCATGCAATGTCCATTCATTACTATATATAACTTTTATATACTTGTAATGAACCAAGCAAACATGCTTCCATACACCCTTATACTATAACACTTATAATATAAAGACGAGGCATGTCTATACTTAATGCATGCATAAATATAACTCTTATATTATATGATGCATGAGTATGCTCTTATGTAATTTAAGTCATACAAACTACTATATCATAACTCTTACAATATAAAGATGATCCATGACCAATGCATAACCTAAGGTGAGATTTCAACTATATGACATACCATATGACATATAATAAAACATACATCTCGTGTACATTCACCAAAGACTAATGGACCGGGATGATGAGCCTAAAAAATCAGAAATTAAATTTTATCTATTACATAAATCCATCGAGCAAACCGGTTCACAAGCGAACCGGGTCTTGAACTGCCTGGGTAAGTCTCCCTAATCGTTTAGTAAACTGGCCGAGTAACCACGATCGCTTAGCTACAATCGAGTACTATTTACAATGTGATGAAGCATGAGGAACTCAATCGTTTATCACACTAACATTAAACGCGCAAGTCTAAACGATCGCTTAGACTACGACATTGCTGTGAAGCACGATCGTCTAGACGATCATAGAGCAAGCACTTAAGTAACTTTTACTACATGATCGTGTACTCAATGACTAAGCGATGAAGCTTGCTGAGCTGCACAATCATTTAATGCGCGCGCGTCAACCTTGCTGTCGAGTATCCCATACTCAACGATCGCTTACCCTATCGTTTACACGATCTGACCAATGTTTGGTCTTCTTCTTCCTCGAAGTCCAATGTAATTCCTTGCCTTGAAGCTTCATCACGAGTGACTTACACTAACTTAAACACTTTGAATTATAGACTCGATAGCAAGTTAATATGCCCAAAAACACAGAGGCCCTTACAATTAACTTTCAAATGTATTCACTCAATAACCAAAGGCAACCATCCCAAAAAACTTCATTAATCCATATCCACAAATATATTTAACACTTAAACAGAATGTAGACATGCTTCACCCACCAAGAATGTAAATGTTATTCTATACATCAATGGATTTGGAATATCAAAACCTATCTCTGATACCAATTGAAGGAACTTTTATCAAAGAAAAGCTATGAGCGGAAGCAAAATCGTTCCAAATTCATTGTGATAGAATTACAAGCATTCACAAACATACAAACTAGTTATGCATTTCAGAACAAATTACAACATGCTTTCATAAATAAAAACAAAGGGACGAGAGACTTACCTTTGAAGAACTCTTCTTCTGTCTTTCTCTGACTCTCGTGAAGCCTTGGATCAGCACCTCTCGTTGTCGCTACGAACACCAACCCAATCGTCTAGTGTATCGTCTGGTCAATCACAAACAACCTTCTCCACGAACAAGTAACAACTTGGCCACCACCACTCAGTGACCTTGGTATTCTCGGAGTGAGAATCCAGGAGGTGTAGCCTCTGTTGGATTTGGTAGAAGGAAGGAGGAAACTACAATTGAACTCAACGAACAAGCAAGTGGGAGAGGATAGTGTCTATCGTATAGACTTTGGTGCTTGATCATTTAGTAAAGGTACACGATCGTTTAGTAAAGCAGGTTTGACCGTTTACACGATCGTTTAGAGATACTCGCTTGCCACGTGATCGTTTAGTAAAAAGCTACACGATCGTTTAGATAATGGCGTGTGTACACGATCGTTTAGACAAACACTTGAAGCTATCGTGTGGTCTCTCGTGAGCTAAATGATAGGCAGTGTACTCGAATGAAGCAACACCACGATTCATCTCCAAAATGAAAACATTTTTCATTTTATCCTTCAGTTATGAAAACTGAACAAAACCTCCCACTTTCACACACGGTTATGGAGAAACCACCAACAATTATCTCATAATTATTTTAATTATAAATAAATATAATAACTAACTTATCATATTATATTTATAACTTATAGTTTTAATATCACATCATATGCAACATTTAAACCATAGTCCTTTTCTCCTTCACTTAATATAAATCGTATTTACATCAAATTCTTCCAATTAATGTATCTCATACATCATGTCAACTATATCATATATAATTGAACCAGTTTAATCATATCATATATAATAAAACTCCCTCTTGTCAATTTGAACACTTCAAACTGACCCATAAACTGATTCTTAACTTGAATCCATTAAGCTACCAAGGGATCCACTATCTATTAACTGTCAAGCACTTCATTAGAGATCGACAGCTGCACTCTTCTCACCACAGATATATTTCTGTGTCCATCGGATATAACCAGTCAACAGTACGATAACCCTTCACAGATGCTCGTAAGTACTACAATTGGGTCAATTTACCGTTTTGCCACTGTAGTTACATCTAACTCCTTAAGTACCACTGATCTCTCTAATGAACAATACATCATAGTCCTACTATGAGTGGACACCTCTCAGGCCATGAGAAGGTGTGTGGCGCCACATTGTTCAAGCCCTGAAATCAGTCTTTAAGGGAGCAATCTATCTATTTACCCCTGCTTCGGGAAAGAAGTGAATTCAATCTTGTATAGCTGAGTTCCCAGCTCCCCAATTAGACAAATCCTCAAAGTGGTAGGTTTGAGTCGGCAATCTGGCCACTCAGACCCATGCAAATCAAAGGACCACCCTCAAAGGCAGGAGTTCCCAACTCAATCGGGAATGAAGTCATGTTACCTATGGTCATCCTAGTGAAGTGAAGTCTCTGTCATGAACAACATTATATAACGAGACTAAACACTTCGTGGTTCGGTCTTATACAAACTCCTTTGTATAAGACACCCTCGTTCACATGTCTCCACATGAATGATTAGAACCAAACCATCTGTAGTACGTCACAACACTTGTAACTATCTACAAAGCAGGCCACATTCGTAGTGTCAGAAGGATAAGGTTTCCCTCCTATATCCATATACTACAGACTATTCGGGTTATCACTTAAGGCATGATCCACTTGTATGTCTCCACATACATGCTTAAATTACAACGACAACTAGGGATCTTAGTTTATTGGTTTGTGGTAAAGTAATTAAAACATCTCATGTTTCATAGACAACAGTGAAGAAAATATCTCATATTATTACATCACAAGTGTTTGTTCAATACAGGTGCTTACAAACTACAAGACCCAACGAGAGTTTAGGGCATCAAACCCAACAGTTTGAACATCTTGTAGCTCATATTCACACACAAAATGGTTTAACAGAATCATTCATAAAACGTTTGCAGTTAATTGCTAGACTATTGCTTATGAGAGCTAAGCTTCTTACATCTATATGGGGAAATGCTACTTTGCATGCAGCATCACTTGTACGCATAAGGCTAGTAGCTTGTCATAAATACTCACCATTAAAATTAGCTAATGGTCATGAGTCATATATTTCCCATTTGAGAATTTTTGGATGTGCAATATATATTCCAATTTCTCCTCACAACATACTAAGATGGGTCCCCAAAGGAGGTTAGGAATATATGTTGGATATGATTTCCCATCAATTATTAAATATCTTAAACCCCTGACGGGTGATGTATTTACATGGAATGCATCGTTATTGTCTCATATAGATGCTCTAGTTTATTGTATTTATTCTCTCATACTCAACATTGCATATATTTGTATATATGTAAACTCACTGGAGTTTTAGTCCAAGTGGGAATTTGTTGGGTTGTATGTCCTAAAACTCGCAATTTGTAAAATTAAACATATTCTATTTGCAATAAAAATGTTATTGAGGTTTATTCAATAAAACCGTTATTGAATATGTAAATTACACTTGTAAAAATTAAATCCAATAAACCAACGAACCCCCAGCTATGGCACGAATACTTGAACCTTATATAGAGACATAAAAGAGGATCGGATTTGGATATATAGCCAAAACGGTCTATAGGTATAAGGATAGGGTTCGGTACTTTATCTTAGGGACACTATGGATGCAGCCTGCTTTGTATTTGATACAAACGATATGATCTCGAAATCATTAATGTAGAGACATGCAAGTGGAGGCATCCTATGCAAAAGATATTTGCATAAGACCGGACCACGAAATAGCTAAAACATGTCGTTTACTATTAAAACTGATTATTTCAATTTGATGACCTAAGGTAACTCGATCTCAGTCCTTAGCTAACTATGAACTCTTGTTTATCTAGGATTATTCTTTAATCTACATGGGTGAGAGTGGCTCAACAACGTCGCTCAATACGTCTCTCATTTTATGAGTAAGACCGGGTAGATAGCTGGGGACTAGTTCTACAAGATGAAATTCACTCCTACCCGTATCAGGGTTAGTAGATAAGTTGTTCTCTTAAGTACTGATTCATGATCTTGAACAAGAGGTCTCGCCCTCTCTGTGACTGAGAAAGACTCGGTTTATTGGTGGGACCATAAACTAATTGTTCATTAGTGGATCAGTGGAGACTTAAGGAGCAAGATGTATTACTGGGGTGAAACGGTAATTTTGATCCAACTGTTAATACGAATGACCTGTGAATGATCAATTTACTGATCATGGTTAAATCAAGTGGATAGAAATATATCTACAGTGAGGGAAGTGCAACTACGAGTTTTAGTGGAGTGACCTGGTAGTTACCGAATCTTGATTAATTTGGTTTAAAGTGTTTAGCCAATTAATCTCGGATAGTTGGAGCTCATGATCTGTAGGTCCATTAGGTATCCCTACTAGCTCACAAATGGATAAAACCTTAGAATAGTGTTATGAGAAAATTTGAAACCTTCACATTCGAATTAATAGAATTATTAATTATATGTGATATAATTAAACTTTTAGTTATCAAATTAAACGAAATTGGAGAATCAAAAAATATTTAAATATGATTTAGATATTATACATGTATAGAGATTCATGTTTGGAATTGGTATTATTTAATATCTGATATTAAATTAATTAATTATCTAAAATTAATTTTATTTATTTAAGATTAATTTTAATGAATTTCATTTAATATTGATTTTAGAATTACTCTTATTCATTTTGAATTTAGAAAATTCAAGAAATTGACTTTTTTTTTTTTTTTTTTTGTGAAAATTCAATTGAAAATAGGTTACGTTGAGTGAGATTTTCCAACTTCCTCCCCTCAACTTCAACACTCACATTCCACTCAATTCTTTTGACCATGGTGTCAAGTTGACATGAAAAGGGTTTTGCATGTTGAATTTGAATAAGCTCAAGTTCATTCAACTGAAAAAAGGGTCAGGCTTTTTTGAAAAATTCTGAGATTTTTGAGTGAAGAAAAGTTCCTAAACTCTTGGACTTCAAACCAGAAAAGACTCTTCCAAATTCCCTAAATTTACTCTCATTTTGGATCCCACAATTCAATCTAAGGTCCTAGAAGATAGTTGAGAAGATCAAGTGGTGGTCTACTAGCCATTGGAAAGGAAATTTGAGCAGAGAGTTGCTGATTTCTGAAGGATTCTTCAAAGGTATGAACTTCCGAAATGTTATTTCTTTATTATGACCATGCTTGCTAGATTGCTAAAATTGATGAAATTAGAGTTTTCAAGATCCAAATTGCTTCCGCTTGTTGATTGTCAACACCAACAGTTACTTAGTACATAGAGAAAAAAATTTATATCATGACGATCAGTGAAACAGACCATAATGACTAATTCCTCAAATCATACTGAAATTCTTGCAATTCACGAGGTTAATCGAGAATGTGTATGGCTAAGATCAATGACTAAACACATTCATGGAACATGTGGTTTATCTTCTAGTAAAAATCTTCTAATGATATTATAGGAAGACAACACAACATGCATATCCCGAGGATATATTAAAGGAGATAGAACAAATCATATTTCACCAAAGCTTTTCTACACTCATGATCTTGAAGAAAATGGTGATATCACTATACAACAAATTTGTTCGAATGATAACCTAGTAGACTTATTTACAAAATCATTACCAATCATAACCTTTGAGAAATTAGTGCACAATATTGGAATGTGGCGATTCAGAGATCTCAAGTGATGTTTCCAAGAAGAGGATTAAATATACTGTATAGGTATTAAGAGTATTAGATTATATGAAATATGTACTTTTTTTCTTCACCAGGATTTTTTTTTCGATGAATTTTTTTTCCTAGTAAGGTTCTAACAAGACATATTTCATATATATAATGGCATCTAAAGAGGAATATTATAAATATTATGATAATAGATGTCCATTAGAAGCTCATTCTTAATGTCCATTGACCATATGTCATGCCCTCCTTTCCCAAAGTGTTGTCCATGTCTCAACATTATACATTATTAGTATTCATGTAATCCATCTCCTACTTGCCAAATTGCCTATAAATAGTGGCATTTGGTAGACTTTGGAATACACACATTGTATAAAATACAAAAAGATTGGAGAAAGTGGAGAAATCCATCCTTTTTTATTTTATTTACTTTTGTTATTTATTTATTTCATATATTTATATATTATATTTATTTTATTTTATTATTATATCATATTATATTTATTTTAATAATAATAATATTATTTTTATATATGTGTTCTCGTTGCGCTCCTCAAGTTCACAACAAAACCAATAATAATCTATGCTTAAATATATATTTTTCAAAACAAGCAAAAAATTTCAACCTATTTAATAGTCATTTGATTTTTAGTTTTTAAAAATTAAGTCTATAAACATCCATTCCACTTATAAACTTCTTAATTTGTCATCTACCTTTTATCAATGCTTTCAAAAATCAAGCCAAAGTTTTAAAAACTATTTTTTTTTTCTTTCTAAAAAAAGCCTCATTTAGTAACACTCTAATATTTAGTTTGGTTTTTTAAAATTAAGCTTAAACACTCATTCTATCTCTAAATTTATTGTTTCGTTATCTATTTTTTATCCATATTTTTAAAAATCAAGCAAAAACTAAGACCACATTTGGTAACCATTTAGTTTTTTATTTTTATTTCTAAAAATTAAACCTATTCATCCACATTCTTTATAATGATTTGCATCTTTCTTAAATACAAGTGTTCATCTTTTTTAAAGCTATTTTTTTTTTAGTTCTCAAAATTTGCTTAGTTTTTTAAACCATGAGTGAAAGTAGATAACAAAGAAAGAAATTTAGAAGTAGAAATAGTATCCATAGGTTTGATTTTAAAAAACAAAATGATTATCAAACAAGGTCTAAACAAATTAATTTTTAAAAACTTGTTTTTGTTTTTAGAATTTAAGAATTCAATTCTTGTCCTTGAGAAAAATGCAAACCATTTTATAAAAATGAGAAGAAATAGACCTACTTTTCAAAAACAAAATAGTTACATAACCCAATCTTGAAAATTTGTTTTTGTTTTTGAAATTTGGCAAGTATTTGAACTCTTTCTACAAGCTATTGCAAAAAATTTAGAAATCCATAATAGGCTTATGGTGTGTTTAAAATTTCAGTGTTTAATATAAAATACAAATCATTTTTGAAAAATTAGAGTGCGGCAACCACTTAATATATAATTTTTAAGTCAATCCAAATGGACTATTAATCTAAAAAAATAAATCAATCAATCAAATAGTTATAAAAAAACAGTGCCTTCATTTCTTCACTTGAATTTGCATTATTACCTTGGTAAAATTGGCCTTGATCTTATAGGCTAATTTGTTCCAAAAAAAGAAAAAGAAAAAGAAAAAGAAAAAGAAAGAAAAAAAGAATTAACCCCGGCTGCAAGCAATGCCTTCAAAGCATGCGATAGCCATTCTCAGTAATTTCTCACTTGAAATGAAGTAGATGGATTATCCTTCATCCGTACAAACCGGAACAGATTCAAAAAAGAATACGAGATCCGAAAAAATGGCAAAAAAAAAAATTGTTTGTTTGTTTGTTTGTTTTTTCCCTTTGCTTTTTACTGAAGAATATACATGCTTAAAAACTACAAAATTTCCCAAATAAGCCAATGGGATGACAAATTTTCAAACCAATGAGTTAGTCTCAGCATGGTAAAATGAGAGCATCTGAAAAGTGCTTTTTTATAGTATGTTATTTCCCAAATATGAAAGAAGTCTTTTCCTAAATACCTGGGCTAACTCAACAACTTCAGTTTCCCTCATCTTTCTTTTCTTGCTGTCAAACTGCCAATTTCTGTTGTTTTTTCTGCACAACTTGTTGGTTACATCAATGGCGAGGCTGGCCATGTCTCTACTGTTCGTCAACACTCGCAACACTGTCCCCGAGTATAATGAATGAGATGCAAGTCTATTAAGAAGTATAAGCACTTCCCGCAACAGCAACGCCCTGGATAACGATATTTGCAGAACACAGTTAACATCGTTCCAAGAAAATATATGAGCACTTGAGGAATTATGGAATCTTGCAATATCTACAATTAACGTAGAAACTCATCAATTACCTTTCCTCGAGATTTTCCACTGGCTCCGGAACTGTCTTTTCTTGTTCAACTTCTGAAGCCGTAACTTGAAGAATCAACGCAAGGAAATTTGATTCTGTATACAGCTTGTTGCTTATGAGAATCTCAAACCCAACTTTCCCAGACGATGCTAGAAACGCGAGCAAAAGGATGGTGTTTCTTCGAAGTTTCAACTCCTGCAAGAACAAGGTATATTACTTGACATCAAACACGTGGGTTGCTAAGCACAATAATATAATGGTAATTACCTTTGTTCCATACATCACGAAAACTAATAATCAATTATAAAATTTAGGGAAAATTACAAATTTAATCCCTATGATCTAGAAAAAGTTAGAATTTAACCCTTATTGTTTGATAAAACCTCATAAATAGCCTCTATAGTTTATAAAATTCTCATGCATAGTGAGGATTTTATCAAACCATAGGGACTAAAGTCTAACTTTCTCCAAACAATTGAGCATAATAGTCACCTCTTCAATGACAGAGCTCAGCACTATGACTTTTTTATGGACCATGTTGTACATATTGCTATCTCTTGGTGCAAATTATCAAAATTATTCCATTCTTATAGCTTTCATTCTCTTTTGAAGATGTCTTTTGTAACTCCTTTGGTTCGGGATTTCTTTTCCCTCTCTTTTTGTAATTTCATTCATCAATGAAATTGTCTCTTAAAAAAAAAAAAAAAAAAAAAAAGTCTAACTTTCTCCAAACTATAAGGACCAAATTTGCAATTTAACTTAAAATTTACAACAATTTGAATTTGTTAGAATAGCAAATTCAAATTATTTAGCCCTAACGACAGATGGTTATAAATAGTGCACCTCTCCTAACATCAACCCTCTTGACGACAAACTAGGAATGGTAAAAATCGAATGAAAATAGGTTAGAACAACTCTGCAGGGACTGGCTTTTGCAAGAGTGGGTCTCCTGTCTCTAAACAAAAGAGATTTCTTCCGCGCACAAAGGTCTAACAAGATCTTTTCCGCCACAACCTATTGAAAATTCCAGTGGTCGCCTCCTTTCTCTCTCCCACAAGAATTTTCTCATCAACCTCCTCAGTTTCATGACAAGAGTAACCGAACTCTTAAAACAAAGACAAATAAATTACCATTACTGACAAGCTCCTTATTTTCACAGCAAGTGCTAAGCAATCGTAGCAGTGGCCTTTTTAAAATGCTACATGTTTAGATTTCAAATCCCAAGTTTATTGACTATCTATCATAGGATCAAGTTATCCTTCAATTTTTCACCAAATAAAAAATTGAGAGCATACCTCAATACCATTTCCACAACATGTAAGACAATCTGCCAAACTATGAAGGATGGTTCTGAATTTCTGGAAACCTCCTGCACATCTCACATTTTCTTCTGCAGCATCAGTAGCTTCTGCTTCTTTGCAACCAGAACAGAACACGACAAAAAATGTGGGACCTGAATTAAAGCAAACATTATTAGGAAGTGAAGGTCGAAGGACATAAACGGAAAATTGAGTTCAGGTAAATACTGCAATAAGAGCTGTGATTAAAAGTTTGAACAAATATGGCTACAAGTAGCCTTTTAAAGTCAGCTGTAATGCTGAGTTGCCAGGGTTTTGGCACTAGCTGCAACCAGAGAGCAAGCATTTACAGTTTCTCCCATAAGGTGAATATAATTGACTGATTCAAAACAAACCCCAGATCCAGTTCCGAAGTTCAGGTTATCACCCTCCTCACATACACCTTCCCTGGCCACCCCTTCACTGATGGCAATCGAACCATGTGGATGCACCTTATTAGGGCCTCTTTGTGGAGCATTTGGATGGAATGACAGAACAACTCTCTTCAACGAAAAAGGAAGTGCTTTTAATAGATTTATCGAATGCATTATCTTTCTTACCATGACTTGGTGCAAATATACATCTTTCTATAGCTACTATAGTCTATCTTCCCTTTTGACCACTTAGGGAAGTCAAGGGAAGACTAAAGGAACCAATAACCTGAAAACTAAATGAAAATTTCATCCGAAATTCAAAGTTTGAATACAATATACTTTGAAATTCAAAGTTCAGGAGAACGAAAAGGAGAATAGCTTTTCCTACTAATTTAAAGCTCAAATAATTATTAAGCAGAATTGTCATAAGCTTGCAAAGTTCCAAAATAATCTTTTAGGGCAATGAACTGAAATTATTAAGCCTTACAGTTTAGTATCAAGAATAGAAGACGCACGCCATGCTTTTGTATGGCTGAACCGGATTCCTTCCTGATAAACTCCACTACACTATCAAATAGAAGTGCCTGGCCAAATCTGTAGCAATTATGTGAGTTGTTTCTGATTTAAAATATTGAAATATAGAGTAGAAAAACCACAAACTTACTTCTCCTTCTCCAGATAAGTATTATTTCTCATCAGAATCAAATTCATGACTGAAACTGCCTCAATTCTCACACATTTTGCACTATGTCTCTTAGCAACCTGATGCATCACCTCAAAGAAAGCTACCCAGTTTATTTGAGGAACTAAATTTATATTCTTATTCAAGTTTCTGTTCTTGCACAGCAATGCAGCACCAGGGAGTCTAGTGCCAGCTGGGGCACAGCTGCCATGAGATGTCTTGTCCATGTTCGCCAAAGCAAATTCCTCACCTTCTGCACTCTGTGATCCATGAGAATCCACAGCATTGTTCCTAGAGCCAAGTCCCCCAATCATGACTGTTTCCCTGAGCAGATTGCACTGGAAAGATCAAATCAGAGTTCATAAGAATCGAAGACATGGAAGTTCTTGACCACTAAACAATACAGCATCACTCAAAATATTTTATCCTGAATGATAATAAAGAAATCAGAAGAGTAACAATTGTAAATAATAAAACCACATATAGACATGCAATGCGTTGATATATGCCACCAACAAATATATACGAGTCATAATAGACCTCAATCCAACTAAATACTAAAAGAATTAACATGGAGTTAAGAAGTGCAAGAAATATAAATTAATTTCAGAAGCTTCATTGATAGTACAGCCAAACTCCCATCTCAACCACAAAAACGTCGTTGCATAGAATTACTTGCCTAACATCTATGGAGTATGGACCCTTTTGCTCATTACAGCCCATCTCATTTAATCTCCAATTGGAGAGGTTTATTGTAATTTATCAGATGTTTGGAGTGTTGTTTCTCCTCTATTTCATCAATCAATTAAATTGTTTCTCATTCAAAAAATAAATAAATACATAAAAACATCTATGTAGCAGTAGTATGGACAATACTTCTGCTTCATAAATTTCTGTCGACTTTTTCTAAATAATCAATCAGCAAGGAACCTCGTTGGTTGTAGAATCAAGTCAAAATATTAACTTCTAATTGGCTACCAATTTGGAAAAGAGCTGGAAAATTTCTACCCCCACATTAGTCACATTGTTCTAGGGAGTTAAAATATACACTTGTTGCAAAGTAGAGTGCACTATACCTTCTTTCTGATTTCCTCTCCAACCACAAGAGGCGTTTCAGAAACATATGCAATATATGCAGAGATCTATGAACTATCGCAACCTGCATCCAAAAATAAAGGAACTCATTTTTTAAACAGGAAAGTAAACCACAAGAAATTCCAGCCTTGTATAGGCTACAATCTTATTAATCATAATCGTCAATAATCTTACCTGGGGCCTGGACTAAGAAGAAATCATCCCAAATGTGCTATGAATACAGAAGTTACTAATGGTGACTGAACTTGCTCAATTATAAGTTAATTTTCTTGCATTATTTCAGTTGAATATAATAAAAAGTAGATGTGCTTTCAAAGGAAAACGTGGTTTTTGTTACATGTTTTATGTGTAAATCTTTTCCTTAATTCTATAATATAGCCTTGCTTCTATTTTTGCCAGTTGAAAGAGTTTTTTTGCAACTTCCTAGTTATCTCTTAACTATCGGTTGCTCTTTCCCCCTCAAGTAATTTCCTTGATTAATGATGTTTGTTTATTGTGAAGGATAGAGGGAGGGAGACGGGGAGAGAGAGAGAGGACAAATAAAAAAAGAAAAAAAAAAAAGAAAGAAAAGAAAAGAAAAAAGCATTGCTGCAACCTAACTAACTTGGGCATGGATTTAACTGCTAGTCATGGCTCCTCTATTGGTGCAAATGTTCTTTGTCGACATACATATGTTAAAAAATTTTGAACTCCAGACTCTGATTTTCTTAGTCCTAGTGCAGATTTAGACGTACTAGTCCTAATGCAGACTTAGAAGTACTAGTCCTAATGCAGACTTAGAAGTACTAGTCCTAATGCAGACTTAGAAGTACTAGTCCTAATGCAGATTTAGAAGTATTCAAATCTTTAATCTTATTTTAATTCTTTTGTGTAACCAGAAAAACTTCAACTCTTACGTTGTCAAGATTGCAGAGATCAAGCAACGGAGTAAACAACGCCTCCATCTTGACTATTCCATTACTTACCTACAACCAGAAACAAAGAGATGGAAAATAATTATAGAAACTTATTAAAATAACAGGAACATGACTACTTAAAAGCACACTAACAAATATAACAGGTTAGGAAATGAATTGCTAAAAAAAAATTATAGCAAAAAACAAGTCAATTAGGAAAATGAAGAAAGAGGCACTTCCATTTCTCAAAAGCTTATTCTAAATAGTAGTTCTAATGTCCTCTAAGCATATCCCGTACACAACTGAAGCACCCTAAAACTCCTTCTTTGACATGGATTTGCATCTGTATGTCCAAGCTAGCAAATTGGTTCAACATGTCAACACTTTTTGAAGACAGTTTCACAATTGTCCATGTACTAATTATCACAGTCCTAAAATCCAGATATGATTAAACTTGGTTTCAAAAATATAGTTGAAATTTATGCAATGCGTAATGGTGATTATGAAATTTAATAGTCCAAAAACATCAAAGTTATCCTTCACGTATTAAATATTTATCTGTCATTTTAGGATTATAGCAATTCTCTTTGAATTGTACTACAAAATGACATTGTTCTGCCAGTTCTCCCAGTCCTCGTGACCCCCCATATTGAAAGCTTGTAAACAATAATACCTACTTTGGGCATATTACCCTCAGTAACATGATAACAATTCAATTCTGGATTAACCACAAAAACTTGTGATAGAACCTGAATTAAGCTATAAAAGATAAGATAATTACAAGATAAACAAAGTGTTTGAGGTACTTAGACCCTCCCAATCTTGAGAATACTCTCAAACCCTAATATATTTCACCAAATATTGTCTACCTTCCTCCTGGCTCCTTCCCTACTCATTGTATTTATAACCAAACTTCTACAACAAACTCCTTAACTAATTGCTGATTATTTCCCAATAACATTTCTATCAACTTGGTGGCAAAAAGATCACTTACCATATTTAATAAAGAAAAAGTTTGCATCTTCTTTATGTCAGCAGTAGCTATGTTATAACATTCTATGGAGTAGTGATAAATTCTGTAAGATACCTTAGTCAAGGTGGTGTAGAGGTTAGATACTTTTTTAGCTTCTGGACACCGAAGAAACTGCACTATATCAGAAGAATTATCACCACCCAAGAAATCCACAGAAAATTTAGGGGATAACTCCGTGCTAATGCTGTGAAAAAGCACACGAAAATCTGTTTCACATGATAAAAGCAATTCTGAAACCAAATTTTGTCCTATCTTAGAGTCACTTTCAGGGACCCAGAAGACTTGCAACTTCTTTGAGAGCTTGTCAAAAGCAGGTAAATCATCGTTGGCTCTCTCTCCAACAGAACTATGGGCTTTTCCTACCTGTTCATTGGCTTTCCTCCTAGAAGTAACTTGTGGATGCAAAAATAGTAAAATAATAAAAAAATTTAGTTAGTATGTACCATAAAATATATGAGTCAATGATATTTAGCTCATCCTTATAACTACCAGTGTGAGGGCCACCAAGGTCACCAGCAATATCTTCACTCTTCATGCCAGTACGTCCACCATCTTTCCCTGCCACTCTCCTGATTTAATTGATGATGTAAAATAAGAATTGGCTATAAACTTCAGAAGATAAATGCACTTAAGAAACTATAATTCATTCCAGGACTGAATGAACAACAAGGTACAATTAAGACCAAGGGTTACCCAAGCAAGAGAGTCACCGAAGAAAAAGCAAAAGCCGGGTAACCCTTTCCAGAAGAAGTAAATGCAACCAGGCACAACTAGTATTCTATAATATAATCAGAGAAGGAACACGTATATTAGTGTATCATAGCCACCTCATATATAGTTGAATCATTGATACAGTACCCAAGATTTTTGTTCTAGGTGTGATGCTTCATTTATGCGAGTAGATTTAAGAAACCAATTTTCATGATGTTTTACAAAAGAGGGTAGGAGCTTATTTAAAATCGTTCTATACTTAATGGTAATGTTGGTAAACTTTGATATTTGAACCGTTGGGTTGTCTAACAAAATAGTGACTACAAGCCACTGCAGCCCAAAACTGTAACATTTTCCAAAATTGACAATTTTACTCACAAATCTGTACTTTCTGAAACACAACGTCCAATATATTGCTCATCCTTATTGGAAGAGACAACTTTAAGTTGCTCCTCATTTTTGTCTCTTTTCTTCCTGAGTTCAACACACTCTTGTTCCTGAAAGCATTCACAAGTTCTTTTAATTAGATAAAAACCTAAATTTCTAAATACATATCATTGTTACAAACGGAATAATTGGCACTTAAACTACTTAATAAACAGAGTTTCATCAAGATTATATGATATTAATCTCCAAATCAAGGAAGTAAACAATCTATTCAGAAGAAAATCATGCAAACGGCAACCAGTCCATCAATGATCAAATGTTTCCTCTATTTGTTTGAAATGCCGAGATAAAATCACAAATGAAACAGCTAGTCTTCTAAGATAATTTATTTGCTTAATTTTAGAATCAGTTTTAGGGGGTCTAGGTGGCAAGGTAACCTACGGCTGGCTAAAAATATCGATTATTAATTTTTTGCTCATAAAAAATGGAGGGAAAAAATTTCATGCAGTCTTTCTTGCTTAGAGAAGTAAAAAGACAACGAGAAATGATCATTTTATTATTGCATAGTACAATTGAAAACAAAATATAATAACAAAAGCTAAATAAAAAATGAACATACCAAGTCCTTAAGTTGCTTTGAGACGCGCCCTAGCTCCCTCTGTCACCAATCACCACAAACCATCAAAACTTGCGATAAATTTCAAAAACTCCCTCTTCTCATTATGCACACAATTATACGAATACCTCAATCAAACTTAAGGCTTATTATTACCAACATTAGAAATGGACATCTCTGATCACCACAAGAATAAAAGATAAAAACAAAATATATTTCAAATATTCTTTGCAGAAACAAGGCCACGTGATATTAAAATGTCTAAAGTTTGCGTCAACCAAAAGAACTTAAACGAGAATACGATCCACAGAGAGAAATATCCTTATTATGAGAAAATCTTAAATAATTCCGCGCAAGAACTATCGCGTTTGATTGAGGAAAGAATGCGAAACTGAAAAGGATAAACTGATCAAAATGCAATGCTCTAAAGCAGTAACAAAAAAATTGGCGCGGATAAGCACTAACTAAGAAGACTCGAAACACAGGGAGATCCGTTAAACTAATCCAAGTACGTCTCCTTTACTCTCACACCATTCTCTATGTCACCTTGATTCTAGTAGAATAAGACGCCGCAGTTTTGCAGATATTTAGAGTAGCAACGAACAAAGAAAATGCAACTCAGACGATTCGAAACCTAGCTTTAACTTTAAGCACTCCCTTAAAAGACCATGCCACAATAAATTAGCATAAGAAACATGATGCTAGTAGTCTCGAATACATTCACTAACCTTCAAATCATAAATTTCAAGTTCTTTTGCAGCATCGGGGCGATGCAAGCACGGAGCAAGCGCGGAGGAAGAAGGACCGTATTCGCCGAAGCCATTGGGCAAGCGAATGGCGTGAGAACGTAAACCTGTGGCCCGCTGAGAGAGTTCTCGAGGAGGCGAATAAGAAATGGGACGGTCATGAAACACTTCCACCAAATGTTGCGGTTGCGGTTCCGGTTCCGGTTGCGGCGGCGGCAGGGGGAAGTAGGTAGAAGAAGAACTCGGAATCGAAATCGGAATGGGAATGTGATTGTTGGCGGTGGAGGAGATAGCAAGCTCTTCGACTTGGATGAGTTGGTCCAAGAAATCAGCGTCCCAATCTTCGAACCCTTCGTCTTCGGTTTCCATTGTCAGAGTTTGGTGGTGCCTTCCAATGGAATGCTCCAAGGAAAGTGAAGTTCTTTTGATATAATTGCCTCCCGCCTTGTGTGAACTCTGAAGGCTGATGGTGCCTTCAATTCGTTCTATTATGTTTTAATATTTACATTTTTAACTTTTATTTTTTTAAATAATTGAATATTAAATTTTAGAAATTGACGTTAATTAATTTAAAAATAATTATGTAGTCAAAATCTAAATCTAATTTTATTCGTGTTCTTAAAAAGAAAAAAGGAACACTAATTTTCTGTTACATAATTTAAAATAGACCATTTTAAATAGCTTGTTTCTTTTTTAATTTTTTAAAATACAATCTTAATCTCTACATTTTGAATGTCATTTCAATTTATTATTATTATTTCTATTTTTAAATGATTAGACCATTTTAAATAGCTTGTTTCTTTTTTAATTTTTTAAAATACAATTTTAGTCTCTACGGTGTTTATCTCATTTCAATTTAGTTTTTTTTTTTTTTTTTTTTTGCATTTTTAAATGTTTAAATTTAGTCTTGTCTTTTCTTAATAACTTTTAACATTATTTCTTATTTATTAGTTTGAATTAGATTTTTATCGAACTTGTTAAAATATAACGATTGGCTTTTGTGTAATAAATGATATTGTTGATGCCAAATTTTGGACAAGAGAAAGGCACCTGAACTTCCCGTGACACCAACAGTAAATTTGTTTGAAGATGAGAAGAATGTGGCCTACAAAAGAGAAAATTTGCATATCATTGTAGTGCTTGCCCTGCATACTCTGATGATTAAGACAAAGAGAAAGAATGTGGAAGCTAGAGAGTTCGAGAGTAGGACTAAGTTACCTCACATGAAGTTAAAATGATGTATTTATAGAGAAAATTGACTTAGGATGTTCCCTAAGATTTTGGGGTTGCCTAAGGATAATTAGATAATTTCGTGCTTGTGTGAAATTAATGAGTTGAATTATCTAAATGAGTGCAAGTTTTCCTTATTTAAACTCAAGTGTAAGTTTAAAAAGAGTTTCCTGGTAAGTCTAGGGTTGAACGCAAGGACTTAGACTAAAATATATTTGAACTGAATGAATGATCTTAACACAATGAATATTAAAGAATGCATTGAGTGGGTTTCTGTACAACTAAAATGATGACTTAATTACAAATGATGGTGAAAATGGAAGATGGTGAATGGTGAAAGTGAAAGTGGAATATGATGCGTACGAATGATAGAATAGATTGTGATGATGACAAATGCAATCATAATTAAAGCAGTGTGCGTTGAAATGAAGGAAAAGAAAGGGATAAAGTAAGGTTGAGAAAGTTCACTAACATTCTCCTAAGTAATGCATAAGTTATATGTGTAGGATCTAAAGGCAACACTAAAGCGGGGTGAATAGGGTTGACTACCAATTTTTAAAAAATAATTTTATCTTCAAACAATGCTCAATAAAGTTAACCCACTAATTTGATTAAAGAAAATTTATGCAAGACAAAACTTAAATCATGCAAGCTATGATAACTTCAAATTTAAAGACATTTTAATCAAGGATAAATTTAAATAACACACTAAAAATTAAATCATGCAATTAGGAAAGATTAAAAAATAACTAAGACAAGAAGCAAAAAATTGAAAACCAGAAATAAAAGAGAGAGAGGAAGAGAAAACACCGGGAATTATAGTAGTTCGGCAAATTGCCTACTCCACTCTCCAAGACTCCTTCTTGGTATTTCACTAAGTGATCCTCTTGCAAGCGAGGACCAAACCGACACACGACCCTCTTTTTCTTAGGCCAAAGAGAAACCCAAGATCCTTTTTACTAGTTCAGGATTAAACCAATTTCTTTTTCTCACAACCCAAGGTGTACCCACACCTTAATACAATTCCCAAAAATTAAAAGAAAACCTCACAATATTACCTCTTGAAGGCTAAATACACAAGTTGAGCACTCAGAAAAAAAACACAAAAATAACTCTAGGCCAATTTAAGAGCAAGGAGGACAAGAATTTGAGAGTAGATAGAATTGAGAGCTTAAGACTTATAGTTTTTTTGGTGTGTCAATGAAGAGTAAAATCAAGTTAAATTTATAGGCGAGGGGGATAAATTTTGGTCATTGGATATGATTGCAAATGAAGGGTGGCGATTGAATAAAAATAGAAAAGGAAAGAATTTGTAATTAAGAGAGGAATTTTTAAAGATTGGAATGATTGAGATTTAGAGAATAAAAAGGATTTGAAGAATGACAATTTAGGAAGGAAATCAAATTTGAAAAGGTTGAAATTTGGTGAGAATTTGGAGAAAATTGGATTAGGAAATTAAAGGAAAATAAGAAAATAAAAATGAAAATAAAAAATAGTCGGATGATATGAGCACCACGGGCACAGGAGAGGAGATTGAGCATCACACGCCGCATTCTGTGAAGAAACTGCAGGCACGTGCGGCACACACGCGTGTCCGTGCGTAAAGCTGGGTGACCACCACTCGTCATTATCTCATTCGTCCACGGTTGCCACGTCATCACCACGTCAGTAAAAAGTGATTGGGTTGAGTGCCATGTCATCTGCCACATCAGCTATATTGACCATTTTGTGTGCCACATCAGCCGCCACGTTGGATGCCACGTTAGCAAGGTGCCACATGTCACTGTCACGTTGGATTTCCTCTCCAATCTTCTTTTGCTTATAACTTTCTCGTTTGAACTCCGATTTGAGCGATTCAAATTGCGTTGGAATCGTCTTTCCGAGCTCTACAAGATAGTGACTCTGAAATGTTAGTACAAAAAATCTGAGTTTGTTATCATCAAAATACTTTGTTTGATTGAAGCCCTAAAGCTAACAATCTCCCCATTTTTTATGATGATAAACACCATAATACCAAAAATACTTCTCCCCCTTTTGTTACCAACAAAAAGATATACAAGTGATTTTTCTCCCCCCTTAATCATACAAATAATGCCCCCCCTCAATAAATTATAATACATAAATTCATAGAAATATGAATACTGCTCCCCCTATCAAACATAATTAGGCAATTCTAATAATACCAAGTGCAAGTTTATTTTTACAAAAGGCTTCTTCATTTAATGCCTTTGTCAGAATATCTGCTACCTGGTTCTCAGTATTAACATAATTAATGACAATATTCTTATTTTGCACATGCTCTCGAAGAAAATGTGTCTAATATCTATATGCTTTGTTCTAGAATGTTGAATGGGATTTTTAGTTAAATTAATTGAACTAGTATTATCACAAAAGATTGGTACTTGTTCAAAATTTAAACCAAAATCACTCAACGTTTGTTTCATCCATAAAACTTGAGAACAATAACTAGCAACAGCAATATATTCAGCCTCAGTGGTAGATAATGCAACAGAATTTTGCTTTTTACTATACCAAGATACTAAAAAACTACCTAGAAAATGACATGTTCCACTAGTACTTTTTCTATCAGTTAGACTACCAGCAAAATCAGCATCAGAATATGCAATCAAATCTAAAGATGCATTTTTAGGATACCATAAGCCTAAATCAACGGTACCAAGCAAATATTTAAAAATTCTTTTTACAGCATGCAAGTGCGATTCTTTAGGACATGATTGAAATCTAGCACACATGCATACACTAAACATAATATCAGGCCTACTCGCAGTTAAGTAAAGCAAGGATCCGATCATACCTCTATAAGTTTTAATATTTACGTTTTTACCTTTTTCATCCTTATCAAGCTTTGTAGTGGTACTCATCGGGGTCTTTACTACTTTTGCATTATCAAACTTAAACCTTTTGAGTAGATCCCTTGTGTACTTCTCTTGATTTATGAAGATTCCATCTTCAAGTTGTTTAATTTGAAGCCCAAAGAAGAATTTAAGTTCTCCAATCATGTTCATTTCAAACTCACTATGCATACACTTAGAAAATTCTCTTGAGATACATCACCTATTATTAACTCCTGAGGATGGTAAGTGGAGAATCTCCAATCCTGAGGGAGGAATTTTTCTGGCTCTTTCTGAGATTCATTTGATACTGCTTCCCTATCTTTAATACTAAGATCTTCAACAGGTATTTCTAATTCATCACTAGCAGAAACTTTATTAGTGGCAACATACGTTTCATCAAAAACAACATTCATTGACTCTTCAAGTACATGAGTTCTTTTATTAAAAACTCTATATGCTTTACTACATGTAGAATATCCTAAGAATATGCCAATGTCCGTTTTTGACTCAAACTTTTCAAGTTTCCCTTTGTCTTTCAAAATAAAACATTTGCAACCAAAGACTTTGAACTAGCTAATATTTGGAGTTTTATTATTAAAAAGCTCATAAGGAGTTTTATCTAAAACAGGTCTTATTAAAACACGATTCATTACATAAGATGCAGTATTAACAGCTTCAGCCCAAAAAGATTTTGGTAAATCATATTCATTAAGCATGGAGGTAGCTAATTCTTGTAAAGATCGATTTTTTCTTTCTACAACACCATTTTGTTGAGATATTTTTGGAGAGGAAAAATCATGAGAAATTCCATTTTCTTCACAAAAATTTTCAAAAGAAGCATTTTCAAATTCTCCTCCATGATCACTTCTAATTTTCGAAATCATAAAACCTTTTTCATTTTGAATTCTTTTTTAAAAGCTAATAAAACATTTTAAAGCTTCATCCTTATGAGATAAAAATAAAACCCAAGTAAATCTCGAAAAATCATCAACATAATGTTTTCCACTTAGACTTACAACTCTAGTAGGTCGAAAAGGTCCATATGTAACAGTTGCAAAGGTCTAGAAGTAGAAACCATTTTCTTTGGTTTGAAAGAAGACTTAGTTTGTTTACCCATTTGACAAGCATCACAAACTCTATCTTTTTCAAAGTTTAATTTTGGAAAACCTCTAACAAGGGATTTCTTAGAAATATTTGAAATTAAATGCATGCTAGCATGACCTAACCTTCTGTGCCATAACCACGAATCATCATGCAATGCAGATAAACATTTATTTTCTACTATAGGACATTCTAATAGATCAATAGTATAAACATTTTTATCTCTATTTCCTACAAACAGAACTTTTCCATCACATGCATTTTCTATTGTACAATTTTTATCACAAAAAATTACTCTATATCCTTTATCACATAATTGACTAATACTTAGTAAATCATGCTTTAAACCATCAACCAACAAAACATTTTCAATAAGAAAATTCGAACCATTACTAATATTACCTTTGCCAACAATCTTACCCTTTTTATTGTCACCGAAGGTAACGTATCCTCCATCTTTCTTTTCTAGGTATGTGAATTTTGTGTGGTCTCAAGTCATATGTTTTGAACATCCACTGTCCAAGTACCACTTATTCTTTACGGATCTCAAACATACCTGAGAGAATTAATTCTCAAGATGTAACCTTAGGTACCCAAATTTGTTTGGGTCCTTGGGGGTTAGCTAACAAAAATTTAGGAATCCATCTCTTTTCATTCATAATATTGATTTTTCTTAAATTGCATGCATAAGCTTTATGACCATGTTTTCCACATGCATGACAAATAATAGGACCTTCTTTGACAAAGTAGTTTGTAAATTTCTTTTGTTTTTGGTGAGATTTATAACCTAAGCCACTTTTATCAAATATGCATTATTGCTTACCCATCATGATATCTAAATTCTTTTTCCCATTTGTAAATTTTAAAAGAGTAACTGAAATATCTTCATTTTTATTTTCTAATAATTTATACTCTTCTTTTAAAGCATGCAAATTTGATTTAGATAAATCTAGATCTTTTCCTAATGTCTCATTTTTCTCTTTTAGATTATCTAGCTCAATTAATAAATTATTATTTTCAAGGCTAATTTAGCATTTTTCTTCCTAAGAGACATATATTTGCAACCTAGTTTTTCGAATTCAATTTTAACTTCATTATATGCATCAATGAGCTCATCAAAAGTAAGGTTTTCAGGACTTACCTCATCATCGTCGTCGTCGTCGTCTCCAAAAGCCATAACGCACAGATTTGTTACTTCTTCCTCGCTTTCAGATTCGCTTTCATCGCTTTCGTCCCAAGTAGCTTTCATGGCCTTCTTGCTCTTCTTTGAAATGGCTTTTCTTTGAGGACAGTCCCACTTCACGTGTCCGGGCTTTTTGCATTCATAACAGATGATTGTATCTCTGTTGCTCTTTTCTCCTTTGCCTTCTTGATTGTTGACTTTCTTTGAGAAGTTCCTTTTCCTAAAATGCTTTTTGAACTTCTTGGTCAAGTAAGCGAACTCCTCATCATTTAGTTCAGCTTCAATTTCAGAGTCCTCTTGAACTTGAGTGGACTTTAATGCTAGGCTCTTCTTCTTTTTGACATCTTCTTCCACATTGGCCTTCATGATTATCTCATGTGTCATGAGAGATCCAACGAGCTCCTCCAGTGGAAGTTTTGAGAGGTCTTTTGCTTCTTGGATCGCCGTCACCTTAGCTTCCCAACTCTTAGGCAATGATCTAAGAATTTTTCTCACATTTTCAGAGGTGGTATAAGATTTTCCTAATCCCTTCAAAGCATTAACAATATTCGTGAACCTAGTAAACATTTCAGATATAGTTTCATTTGCATCCATTTTAAACAATAATTCATAATTATGAACTAACATGCTAATCTTTGACTCTTTAACTTGATTAGTTTCTTCATGAGTTACTTCAAGCATATCCCAAATTTCTTTAGCAGAATTACATGCAGAGACTCGATTAAACTCATCAGGACATAAAGCACAAAACAGACAGTTCATGACTTTAGTATTAATAGAAAACTTCTTTTTATCTTCATCATTAAACTCTTTTTCTTCCTTAGGAATATCTTTATTATCAACTATCTTAGTAGGAATTAAAGGACCATTAGAAACAATTTCCCATAGATTATAGTCAATAGAAATCAAATAAATTCTCATCCTAGTTTTCCACCATGCATAATTATTTCCATCAAACAAAGGTGGCCTAGTGGTAGATTGACCTTCACCATACTCATTTATTCCAGTAGTTGCCATAAGCTCGAACAATTAAGTTTTTCGAAAAAGGAAGAGAATATAATAATTTTTTTTTTTAAGATTTTTGTAAAGAGAAATACTTTTCCAAAATTTAGATTTTAATCAAAAAGATTTCAAAGATTAAGAAGTAGAGAAAAAAATAAGGTTTTAATAACCAATTTTTAAGAAAAAAATTTCTAATGAAAACGGCTTTTAAAACTCAATTTTTCAAACTTTTTGCAAAAATTAGAAAAATTCAATTTAATAAGATTAAAAAAACAGAATGTAAAATCAAGAAAAAAAATACAAAACCTTTTTTAAATAAGAAAACCGAGCTACCCACTCTGATACCAATTGTAGGATCTAAAGGCAACACTAGGAGGGGGGGGGAGAGGGTGAATAGGATTGACTACTAATTTTTAAATAATTTATCTTCAAACAATGCTCAATAAAGTTAACCCACTAATTTGATTAAAGAAAATTTATGCAAGACAAAACTTAAATCATGCAAGCTATGATAACTTCAAATTTAAAGACAATTTAATCAAGGATAAATTTAAATAACACACTAAAAATTAAATCATGCAATTAGGAAAGATTAAAAAATAACTAAGACAAGAAGCAAAAAATTGAAAACCAGAAATAAAAGAGAGAGGAAAGAAAACACCGGGAATTATAGTGGTTCGGCAAATTGCCTACTCCACTCTCCAAGACTCCTTCTTGGGTATTTCACTAAGTGATCCTCTTGCAGGTGAAGACCAAATCGACACACGACCCTCTTTTTCTTAGACTAAAGAGAAACCCAAGATCCTTTTTACTAGTTCAGGATCAAACCAATTTCTTTTTCTCACAACCAAGGTGTACCCACACCTTAATATAATTCCTAAAAATTAAAAGAAAACCTCACAATATTACCTCTTGAAGGCTAAATACACAAGTTGAGGACTCAGAAAAAAAAAACACAAAAATAACTCTAGGAGGACAAGAATTTGAGAGTAGAGAGAATTGAGAGCTTAAGACTTGATAGCTTTTTTGGTGTATCAATGAAGAGTAAAATCAAGTTAAATTTATAGGCGAGAGGGATAAATTTTGGTCATTGGATATGATTGCAAATGAAGGGTGGCGATTGAATAAAAATAGAAAAGAAAAGGATTTGTAATTAAGAGAGAAATTTTGAAAGATTGGAATTATTGAGATTTAGAGAATAAAAAAGATTTGAAGGATGACAATTTAGGAAGGAAATCAAATTTGAAAAGGCTGAAATTTGGTGAGAATTTGGAGAAAATTGGATCAGAAAGGAAATAAAAATAAAAAATAGCCGGATGATATAGGCACCACGAGCATAGGAGAGGAGATTGAGCGTCACGCGCTGCATTCTGTGAAGAAACTGCAGGCACGTGCGGTGCACGCGCGCGTCCATGCGTGAAGCTGGGGTGACCGCCACTTGTCATTATCTCATTCGTCAACGGTCGCCATGTCATCTGCCATGCCATCTATATTGACCGTTTTGTGTGCCACGTCAGCCGCCACGTCGAATGCCACGTTAGCAAGGTGCCACGTGTCACTACCACATTGGATTTTCTTTCCAATCTTCTTTTGCTTATAACTTTCTCGTTTGAACTCCGATTTGAGCGATTCAAATTGCGTTGGAATCATATTTTCAAGCTCTACAAGATAGTAACTCTGAAATACTGAAAATGTTGTAAAAAAAATCTGAGTTTGTTATCATCAAAATACTTGGTTTGATTGAAGCCCTAAAGCTAACAATATGTTCATGTCATTAACTCATAAAATGAAGAATTCACCTCTTGGTGTTTCATGTCACATTTGTCTTGTCTCTAAGATGCATGCTCAAGTTAATTTTAGACAAAAAGTTAACTTTATCTCTAAAGCTACTTCTTTCCTTGTTTAATAAAGTCCATGATACCTTACTTTCTCAAGCAGTTGATTATTTCTACTTAAATCAATTTGTTATATAGATTCTAGCAATGGATTGAGCATACATTAAGCAAGATGAACTTTAATTTATTCAAAACTCGTGAAGATGTCAGTTTTAATCTTTTCAACTCATTAGAAATTTAGTTGTTCATGATGGAGAGAAGAAAAAAGCATGGATATGAGAGATAATGGAAATCATATTCATATTAAGAAGTAATGAGTTTCTCAATCTCAAAGTATGAATACAAATTGAAAATAACAAGAAAATGGAGTAAAGTTCAGAAATAGAGATGTCAAGTCGTCAGTTGCAATGTCTTGCTCCATTTGGCTTTGATGGAGGCTGCTTCAAGGTGGTTGCAATAGAAGTATATGGTGCTCTTTTGCTTTTCAGAGAAGAAGATTGAGCTATCACTTAGAATTCTTTAAGGAGAAACTCGAGGAAGTTAGGTAGAATTTCATCCAATCTCTTGGTAGAAAGTCTAACACTTAGCTTAAATTGGCTAATTATAGGCATCAAAAGGAAGCTTCTTAGCCTTTTCCTAATGATGAGTTGACACCTTGCATCTAATTTCATGCCCTATTGCATTGAATACTCATCATAAATTCATTGGTTATGGCGTGTCTGTCTCAAATCAGCTACCAACTTGCACTTTGATGTGACGTCCACTGCTCATGCGTTTTTCGTTTTCTTCTCTTCATGTTTCTGCTCAATGCATGGTTCTTTGCATGCAAGATTGAAGTTGATCTGATCTCTTTATACGTCCACGACTGCAACTTTTGTTTCCTTAGCCAAAATTTGCTTCTTTTTCATCAAAATACTGTGTTATAAAATGTCAGATTTTATAATTTTCAAAATAAAGAGTTTTGTAAACGTATGAATGCAAGACTTATTTATTTACATGAATTTCATTTCAAGTTAATTAATTTTTCTCTGAATTTTCCTAATTATTCTAAATAAAAAATTACAATAACTTGTATTTCTACAGGTTATCAGATAATCTACGGAGCCAAGGGGTGTGCCTGATTTCATGTTTGGCTTGGTTGAGATTGACCATCTTCATTAGGCTATATTTTGGACACAAAATGTTATATTGGATTGGAGCATACATGGAATGTGTCCAATTAGTTATTTGTTAGGGTCGACATCAGCCTTAGCCTTGACTGAGACCGAAGTCAAGCACATAAATTTGGGCTTGGCTCAAACTAACCTTCTCTCCTAAGCCCATTTTGGGTTTATGATGCTATTTTTAGCCCAAACCTTATTTTCTTCAACTGCTTCTATTCTTATTTTCTGTCAATTATACCATTCAATCCAAAATAAGCCATAACATATATAATGTAAATACATTTTTAAATTCACTGAAGAAAGTTAATAAATACTAAAAAGTTCTTAGAAAAGTTCAATAAATTAATGGTAGGACTAAGCTTTATTTATTTATTTATTTTAGAATACAAGAGAAACATAGAAACTAAGAAGAGCGACAATCAATAAATAACAAGGAATCCTCCCATAGGAGATCATCTTCAAGCCAAATCAATGAGGAACAACATTGTCAGACATGAGAAGTAAGCTTGTGAGTCACAACATTACAATGGCACTTAACAAATGAGAAACCCTCAATGATACCTGAACATTGTAAATCATGCAAAGAATCCAAGCTAAAAAAAATGTATCTCGTTTGAATATTGACTAGAGGTCTTCAGAAGGTCCCATAAAATCAATAAATCTGTCTCGGCCCGTAGATGACGAATACCAGCTTCGAATGCCTTGAAAATGGCCTCATGGGGAGTCAAAGCTTTAGCAAGCTCCACATAACCAATAAAAGGCTGAAAATTTTCTATGATCATGAAAGACTCACCATTGGAATCACGAAAAATAGCTCTAAGATCCACCTCGTTGCTTCTAATAGAAGCATAAGAATTCACCTTAAAAGACCCTGAAGGTGGGGTCATCCAAGTAGCCTCCAATGGGAGGATAGTCCGAAAAACCTATCCCATAATCAAGGACTAAGAATTATTCAAATAAGCTAAATTTGAGTATTTTAATGTACATAGGTATTTGTTTAAACTATAAGACCAAATTTGAACTTTTAAATTACATGGACTATATTAGAAGAATTCCTAAAAAGGAAATATAGAAAAATTGTATGCCCAATGTTAAGATATTGTGTGACAAATAAATAGAAAAATGGCATTCAACATATCTCAACATCAAAAAGTCTTTTTTTTTTCTTTACAATATGCGAGGTAGGAGAATCGAACATCTGACTTAGAGGTTTATAGTACCAACTTTATATCAATTAAGTTAGCTTATATTAGTAACACATACGTCTATTAGGGGTCATTTGGTTTAAAGGAATTGTTAAAGTGTTCACTTTGTTTGATAGAAGGTGTTTATAGAGTTAGACATGACAAATATATATTCCCATAAACCTTTTTTCCATTGATAAGGGTGTTGACTGAGAAATTTCAACAAATAACAGATTGACAAGTAATTAATTTAAATTAATGATTGATAAATTTGAGACCAATTAAAAATTTACATGTGTTCTTAAATTTAATTAAAAAAACATGAAAGTTGGTAAATTAAATGACACAACTTTTTTAAGCATTGATCCATTGAGCAATGTCATCTTGTCAAATCAAATTATGTCAATGATAATTGGGCCCAAAGCTAGGTTAGCATAGGCTTATTAAAATAGATCGGGTCATACATACTCTAAGTAAATAGGTCTAATTACACAATTGTATAATTTTTTCTATTTTCTACATGAATATTCTAATGGACTCTTGTTTTACATAGAAGTTTGACCCAATTTACTCTTTCAATCATCATTAATATTTACTTTTTCTTTAAAAAATATATAATAATTAATACCAAAATAAGCACGTAAGGGAAGTATAAAGTTTCTTGCGGTTATGAACTTCCCAAATATGATTTACACAAATAAGAAAAAATTTTCAAAAAATTCAAAAATTGTTGCCCTCATAAATGAAAGTAAGAATCGACAAGAAGCTTCAAAGGAGAAACAAAGTAGATTGAATATATACATCACTAGTGTTTAAATTTTTCTAGAAATAAATCAAGGTATGTTTGATAAATTCATGAACAAAACAATTTGTATAATGTATCATCTTATATATCGAACAACATATACGATGTAATATTTATATTTTTCCATATATTTATAAACATGCTAAAAAAAACTATGGTATATGAGATGTATATTAACATTTTCTAGTATATTACTAGTATATGAGAAAAACTTGATGCATGCAAGTGAACGCGGTCAAATTATAATAAATTAAATGGCATAAATGCCGAGTATTGTCCTTAGGGAATCAAATTCCTTTTAAGTTTGGATACATGTCTTATATTGTGAAGTATTTTAACCGTTTCATCTTCTAACTTCAAAAAGATTGAGACTATTCCATAACAAGACAAACATAGTTATTGCCTATGTAAACAACAACTCTATCTAATTATGTATTGGTGTTGAACCAATCTTTGTTGGTGTCATGTGAAAAGTGTTGGAGTTGATGATCTAAATCTCATAGGGACCTATAGTTTGTAATTGTATTGTACAAACATTTCATTTATGTAATAAAATATGTGATTTTTTTTTCAAAATTATTTACATTTACCACAAACCAATAAACTAACATCTAAGGTTGTCTTGTAGCTTAAACATGTATGTAAAGACATACGGGTGGATCATGTTTAAGTGATAACCTAAATGGTCTGTAGTAGATGGATAAGGTTGGATTGTTGGGATTGATGTCCTAATTCTCCCGGAGTCTCGTTATTTGTAATATATACACATTGTTATGAATAAAATAAGAGTTATTTTAGTCTGGAATTTACTTATATCCAATAAACAAAGCTTCATGGTTATCACATGTAAACTTAAGCATGTATATGAGATATATAAGTGGATCATGCCTTAAGTGATAACCTAAATAGGTCTGTAGTATAAGGATTAAGGTGGAATACCAGATCCTGGTAACACTACGGATACGATCCGCTTTGTAGAGGTTTGCAAATATTGTGAACTACTACAGATGGTAGATCCTGACCATTCACGTGGAGACATGCGAGCAGGAGTGTCCTATACAAAGAGTTAGTATAAGACCGGACCATGAGATGATTTGTCTCTGTATACAACGCCGTTGATACTGGAGACTTACATCTCACCTAAATGACCACATGTGACATGACCTCAATGCTGAGTGTTTTGGAAACTTTTACCTTTGAGGGTAGTCCTTTGATTAGTATCGGTGAGAGTGGCCATATTGCCAACTCAACATACCCACCTTTTTGGGGTCTTGTCTAATTAGAGAGCTGGGAACTCAGTTACACAAGATGAAATTCACTCTTTCTCCGAAGCAGGGGTAAGTAGATAGATTGCTCTCTTAAAGACTGATTCCGGGGTTTGAACATAGTGACCACACTTCTCTTTGAAAGAGAGAACTAAGTCATAGTAGGATGTTCATTAGAGGGATCAGTGGTACTTAAGGAGTTAGATGTAACTACAAGGGTATAACAGTTATTGGCCCAACTATACTTACGAGCGATCCATGAAGGGTTATCATACTGTTGATTAGTTAAGATGGACACATAATATATCTGTAGTAAGGAAAGTTCAGCTGTCCGTCCTTAGTGGAGTGCCTGGCAGTTAACGGATGGTGGATCCTGTGACTAAAGAATTTAGTCAGTTATTCACGTACCGTTGGAGCTTCGAGCTACAGGTCCATAAGGTCCTTTTGGTAGCTCAATGGATTCAAGTTGAGGATCAATTCTTGGTGTTGATTTAAAATGTTCAAATTGACAAGAGGTAATTCGATTGTATATGATATGATCGGTATGGTATATGAGATATATCAAGTAGAGGATTAATGTAAATGAGATTTACATTAAGGACCATGGAATAGAAAAAGAGCTATGGTTTATATGTTTCATGAGATGAAATATTAAAACTATAGGTTATAAATATAGTATGGTAAGTTGGTTATCATATATATTTATAATAATATTAATTATTGGATAATTATCTCTTTTTCTCTAATAACCAATTGAGCGAGAGATTATTTGTGGTTTCATGGTAACCGTGAGATAAAAGGAAGAATGTTTTTCTAAATTTAGAAGTTGATGATTTGAGATTTCCATTCTTGGAAATTACTCATGGCGGCTGTCAAGTAATTAGATTTGCTAAACGACAGCTTGGAGAGACTAGACGATCATGAAGTGTTCTATACGATAGACACTCAGCTGGCCGATTAGCTAAACGATCGTGCAACTTTTGCTAAATGATCGCATAGTGTTTGTTAAACAATTGGGCATTGTCTATACGATAAACCTTGCCATCTCCCACTTGCTCAATCGTTTACACGATTGTTCCTCCGGTCTCGTCCTCTAACCAAGTCCACACAGAACCCACACCTCCGGTCTCGTTTTACACCTGTATCAGAACCTAAATAAGCTCCAAGGTAGCCATCGTGGTGGTGTCATACTCAACTCGACATGTCACACGGGGTTCATGTTAGTTTTGCTAAACCTTATTGGATGTTGTATGTTTTTTCAATGGGTATTTGCTTAAAACCTAACGTAGGTCAATGTGTTTTTGTTTTCAGTAACTTGTTTGTATTTCCATTTAAAGCCTTTAATTTGACCGATTACATACAGTAGAAAGAGTCTTGTAAAACGTGTGGTAAACGACCTCGAATTTGTCATAGTTGAGGAATGTCCTCAAGTCCTGACCCTTGATGCACCGCGAAGTGTACGCAATGCATATGAGGTGTGGATGAATGCTAATTCATTGGCCCAACTTCACATATTGGCTAGCATACCTGATGTTTTAGCCAAAAGGGTTGAAAACATGGTCATTGCACGCAAGATCATGGACTTGTTGCAAGAATTGTTTGAACGTCAATTCTTACATTTCGAGCACAAAGGGATGGATGACAAAACTAGTAGTGTTAGTTCCCAAGTTAAACTCTAGGAAGAGGAAACAATTGTTGCTGACTCGGTTGAGGTTCATGGAAAAAAAGTGTTCTCTGAAATGCAACTTGGAGCTTATTTAGGTTCTGATACAAATCCCACTACTCTCCAAAAAAGAAGGATGTCTAAAGACAGTAAATCTGATCTATTGGTCTTGGAGACGTGTTTGGTAGAGAATGATGATTCTGCCTGGATCATTGATTCTAGCGCTACTAACCACGTCAGTTCCTCTTACCAAGGATTCAGTTCCTGGCAAACGTTGCCACAGGGAGAGATGATTCTCCGAGTTGGTACTGGTGAGGTTGCTTCAGCTGTTGCTATAGGCAGGCTGAAGTTATTTTTGGACAAGAAACGTTATCTGTTACTGGATAATGTTTTCGTAGTTCCTCATATCAAGAGGAACTTAATCCCGGTTTCTTGTCTTATTGAACAAGAGTATACTGTCTCATTTTCTGAGAATAAAGTGTTTATTTTCAAGAATAGAATGGAGATTGGTTTTGGTTTTGATTCAATGGAAAGTAACTTGTATGTACTAAGGTTGTTAGTCATAAAAGCCTTGTTTAACACTGAAATGTTTAGTACGACAACAACAGCTAAAAGACCAAAGATTTTTCCTAAGGAAAACGCCCATCTTTGGCATATATGGTTAGGTCACATCAACCTTAATTGGATTGAGCAGTTCATGAAAAGTGAACTTCTAAAGAGTTTAGAAGAAAACTCCTTGCTGGTGTGCGAATCATGCCTCGAAGGCAAGATGAACGACCTTTTATTGGAAAAGGTTACAGAGCCAAGGAAGCCTTAGAGCTTGTACATTCAGACCTCTGTGGTTCGATGTGTGTTAAGGTTCGAGGTGGGCATGAATATTTCATCTATTTCGTAGATGATTATTCAAGGTATGGATATCTCTACCTAATGCAACTTGTCTGAAGCCCTTGACAAGTTCAAGGAGTATAAGGTTGACATTGAAAACTTGTTAAGTAAGAAGATAAAAACACTACGATCTGATCGTGGTGGAGAAGATAAAAACACTATGATCTGATCGTGGTGGAGAGTATATGAACCTCCAATTCTAGAACTATATGATAGAACATGAGATTGTGTCCCAACTCTCAGCCTCAGATACACTTCAGCAGAATAGTGTATCAGAAATAAGAAACAGAACCTTGTTAGACATGGTTTGGTCTATGATGAGTTATGCTCATCTTCCAGACTTGTTTTAAGGTTTTGCAGTAGAGACTACTTGCTATATTCTAAACAACGTTCCCTCGAAAAGTGTTTTTGAAACACCTTTTTGAGTTGTGGAGAGGCCGTAAAGGTAGTTTACGCCACTTCAGGATTTGGGGGTGTCCGACACACGTGCTTGTGACTAACCTGAAGAAGTTGGAACCGCATTCAAAGTTTGCCTCTTTGTAGGCTACCCCTGGGAAACGAGGGGTGGATAATTCTATGATCCGAGTGAGAACAAAGCGTTTATTTCTACAAGTGCTATCTTCTTGGAAGAAGACCACATTCGGGATTATAAATCACAAAGTAAGCTCGTTTTACATGAGATTTCTAGTGAGACTGAGACTACTGAAAGTTGAACAAGAGTTGTTGAACAGGCCGATAGATCAACAAGAGTTGTTGATGTCGATGCATCTAGTCTACAAGCTCAAGAGTTGAGACTGCCTAGACGTAATGGGAGGGTTATGAATCCACCAGATCGCTACATGGGTTTGACTGAAGCTTAGAACGTC
The DNA here is from genome assembly GCF_027475165.1 of Benincasa hispida. Classification (NCBI taxonomy): domain Eukaryota; kingdom Viridiplantae; phylum Streptophyta; class Magnoliopsida; order Cucurbitales; family Cucurbitaceae; genus Benincasa; species Benincasa hispida. Next base: position 9,154,217 of record NC_143482.1, on the reverse strand, counting down.
ATTTCTAATGATGAGGTCGAGGATCCATTGTCTTTTAATAAAGCAATGGAGGATGTTGACAAGGATGAATGGATTAAAGCCATGAACCAGGAGATGGAGTCTATGTACTTCAATAATGTCTGGGAGCTTGTGGATCCGCCTGATAAGATAAGACCTATTGGGTGTAAGTGGATCTATAAGCGAAAGAGAGGTGTAGATGGAAAGGTGCAAACCTTTAAGGCTCGACTCGTGGCAAAGAGTTATACCCAGGTCGAGGGAGTTAACTATGAGGAAACTTTCTCACTTGTTGTCATGCTCAAGTCTATCAGGATACTCTTGTTCATAGCTACATTTTATAATTATGAGATATGACAAATGGACGTCAAGATTGCCTTTTGTTGGCAAATCGCTGATAGGTATGATTGATGATGTTCTATGCTCGAAATGATGCAATACTACTGTTAGATATGCGTTAATTATGGATGTTCACGTAGTATGCCATGCGTTGTCACAAGTTTCCTTACGATGGAACCAAGTGTAATTCCACTGCAAGTTTCTCAGTGTGATCCAAGGTCAAACTTAGGGACTGTTTTAGGTTATTGTGATATGTTCACGATATATGCGACTAGGTTTTCAATCTTTAAAAAAAATTGTGTTTGTACAGGTGTATAAATTGCGCTAAAATAAAGTAAAGCAGTAAAAATGCAATAATAAAATAAAATTCAATAAACCTAAGCTAGATGATACAAGATACATGTTTCATGTTACAAGATGTTGGGGCCAAGGCTGGCTGTGAAAGTTATGCAAAGACGTGGAATGCGGCAGCAAGTCTTGTGAACAGAATAGAAAGAGAAAGATAAATAATATAAACAGTGCAAGTTCTCAATTGCGTTGAAGCTAGAAATACTGTTCCACTCTTCTCTTGGTGTACACCTTTCAGTGATCGACCACGTTCCCACATGTCTGTGGTGAAACAGAGAATAACGTAATGAACGCAAGGTTGCTTCCATGTCTGAAAGTACTACTCGCTTTAGTTAACTCATTTTTCTAACCCTCTCTCGATAGATCAGAATGGCATCTTCACTTCTGCTCTCACAGGTGAAGATGCCGTCTAAAATGCCTTAGCTAAACGTATTTTATACCTTTAACACAGATTAAGTACTTGTTTGATTCATATTAACTATTAGGGGATTAAAAATACATCATGGAGAAAATGATTAATGAAGGAATGAAAATAGACAGAGAATGGTATATGAAAGCTATCGAAACATTTAATATATCTATTAAGTGTTTGATACATGGTGGTGTGTGAATGAAAAGATAAAGAGAAAGTGAAATACAACGCTGAAAGAGATAGAACAGATACAAACAAGTGCCAATATCTTGGCACTGATTCGATGGAGATCTGCTTGCCGGTTAGGATGGATTTGATGGTAGGGAGAGTTTCCCTCTCAGGCTTGCTCCACCGGTAGCAGAGATCTATGCACAGAGCTTTCGATCGAGTATTCGACAGATTAGATATGAGATTCACCTCTCGGCCTTATCTCGCCTTCTTCCCGAATTTCTTCACTTAAGCACTCAGCTCAGCCTTTTCTCTCAATAGTTTAGCAGCACTTAGCCCCATATCAAGTAGCATAAGCTTTCTTTGAAATCTATGGGGTAGTTATAGGTGCAGGTCTTTGACTCCGTCCTTGTGGTCCCTACTGATGGTTATGGTAATTCCGAAGATGGTGGGATATTATTCCTTCTGTTATGCAATCAGACCGTCAATCTGCATAACCGTTAGTTGTACACGTATTTCAATCCTCCGCTTTTGCGTTGCTCAGTTGCATCTTTCGATCGTGGATTTGCATGTGGTGTTGTTTTTATTATTGCATGCGGTTGAATGTTACCTTTGGATCGACTGTCGCATTGCGCCGTCATTGCGGTGATCGTCTCTTCATTGTTGATTGACTGGCGTAATGTGATAGAGATGTGTTGATCAGTTTCTCGTGAGCCTTGAGCGCAAGCGGTGACTTGGTTTCCTGCAAAACAGAGTAAAACTCGACTTGTCTTCCATCTTTATGGCGTTAGTGGGTGTAATTGTGATCATTTATAATTATTATAATTCTAAGCTAATCTTCATACAATCGGCGCATATTTACTAACTTGTGGCTGCAATATCTAGATAGATGGCATAAATAACTTGTATTTCTACAAGTTATCACCTTTCTTAATGGTAATCTTGAGAAGACCATCTACAGGGCTCAACCAGAGGGGTTCGTAGTTCCAAATTAAGAGAAAAGAGTTTGCAAGCTTAATAGATCCATTTATGGGCTGAAGCAAGTGTCTAAATTGTGGAACATTAGATTTGACACTGCGGTCAAATCGTTTGGCTTTGATCAGAATGTTGATGAGCCATGTGTTTACAAGAAGATCATCAATAACTCAGTAGCTTTCCTAGTGCTGTATGTGGATGATATCCTACTCATTGGGAATGATGTAAGGTATCTGACTGGCATTAAAAAGTGGTTAGCTGCCTAGTTCCAAATGAAAGATTTGGGTGAGGCACAATATGTTCTAGGGATCCATATCATTCAGGATTGTAAGAACAAGAGGTTAGCCTTGTCTCAGGCATTGTACATCGATCAAATGTTGATCAGGTACAGGATGCAAGATTTCAAGAGGGGATTGTTACCCTTCAGGCATGGAATCGTTTTATCTAAGGATTAGTGTCCTAAGACACTTCAAGAAGTTGAGGAGATGAGATGGATTCCCTATGCTTCAGCTGTTGGAAACTTAATGTATGCAATGTTGTATACCAGACCCAACATTTGCTAAGTAGTAGGGATTATCAGTTGATATCAATCCAATTCAGAATTTGATCACTAGACAGCGGTCAAGACGATCATAAAATATCTTCGGAGAACGAGGGACTACATGCTCGTATATGGAGATAAGAATCTGATCCTTACAGGATACACAGACTCTGACTTTCAGACCGATAGAGATTCTCGTAAATCGATATCGGGGTCAGTGTTCACTCTGAATGGAGGGGTTGTAGTGTGGCGAAGCATCAAGTAAGGATGCATCGCAGACTTCACTATGGAAGCCAAATACGTAGCCACTTGTGAAGCAGCTAAGGAGGCTGTTTGGCTGAGGAAGTTCCTTTCAGATTTGGAAGTTGTTCCAAATATGGATTTTCCTATCACTCTATATTATGATAATAGCGGGGTTGTGGAAAATTCGAAGGAGGCTCGGAATCATCATCAAGGCAAGCATATAGAGCAAAAAAACCACTTGATCAGGGAGATTGTGCATCGCGGTGATGTGATAGTCACGAAGATCGCGTCGGAGCACAACGTTGCTAATCCCTTTACAAAGGCTCTCACAGCTAAAGTGTTCGAGGGTCACCTGGAGAGTCTGGGTTTGCGGGACGTGCGGCATCTTGTCTAGGGCAAATGGGAGATGATACTAGGTTGCCCTAGTTTATTGTATATTGTACATGTATTTATCTTGTATTGTACATTAGTCTCCCGAGGTATTAGGATAAATGGGAGATTGTTGGGATTGGTGTCCTAATTCTCTTGGAGTCTCGTTGTTTGTAATATATACACATTGTTATGAACAAAATAAGAGTTATTTCATTCTGGCATTTACTTATATCCAATAAACAAAGCTCCATGGTTATTGTATGTAAACTTAAGCATGTATATGAGATATACAAGTGGATCATGCCTTAAGTAATGACCTAAATAGGTCTGTAGTATAAGGATTAAGGTGGAATACCTGATACTGGTGAAACTATGGATACGGTCTGCTTTGTAGAAGTTTGCAAGTTTTATGAACTACTATAGATGGTAGATCCTGACCAGTCATGTGGAGACATGCGAAGGGGGGGGGGGTGTCCTATACAAAGAGTTTGTATAAGACCAGACTACAAGATGATTCGTCTCTATATACAATGTCGTTGATACTGGAGAATTATATCTCACCTAAATGACCATATGTGACATGACCTCAATGCTGAGTGTTTTGGGAACTTCTGCCTTTGAGGGCAGTTCTTTGATTAGTATGGGTGAGAGTGGCCAGATTGCCAACTCAACATGCCTATATTTTTGGGGACTTGTCTAATTAGGGAGCTAGGAACTTAGTTACACAAGATGGAATTCACTCCTTCCCCGAAGCAGGGGTAAGTAGATAGATTGCTCCCTTCCGGGGCTTGAACATAGTGCCCACAGCTTCTCTTTGAAAGAGAGAACTCAGTTATAGTAGAACTATGACTTATGTTCATTAGAGGGATCAGTGGTACTTAAGGAGTTAGATGTAACTACAGGGGCATAACAGTTATTGGCCCAGTTGTACTTTCAAGCGATCTGTGAAGGGTTACCGTACTGTTGAAGACTGGTAACACTACGAGTATAGCCCATGTTGTAGATGTTATAATTGTTGTAAAGTGCTACAAATGATCTGATCTTGATTATTCATGTGGAGACATATGACTAAGGATATTCTATACGAAGGATTTGTATAAGACCGGACCACGAAATGTTGTAAAGTGCTACGAGAATGCTTCTTCCATGAAAGACTGGATTCTTTGATAATGCTATGGCCGAACCATTATCGCAAATAAAATAGTCTCACTTCTTTGAGCACACTTCAATTCTTTCAACATCCACTTAAGCCATAAAGCTTGACATTCAGCTGCAGATAAGGAGATATATTCTGCTTTAGTAGTAGAAAGACAACAACAGACTGTTTCTTTGAAGTCCATAAAAAAACAAAAATACCTAAACTGATGCTAAAAACATAACTAGATGTATTTTTATGATCTTCATTACCGCCCCAGTCACTATCACAAAAACTAGTCGACACTGATTTTGGAACTTTCTTGTACTAAATACAAAATTATGTTGCCAAGAATGTAACAAATAACTCTTTTACCTGCTTTCAAATGATTTATCTTCGGGTTTTTCATGAATCTACTTAACATACTTACAACAAATAAAATATCAGGTCTTGTTGCCGTAAAGTATATCAATCTTCCAACTAAACTTTGATACAAACCTGGATCAACTTCTTCTCCAATATCATTCTTGCTCAATTTCAAATTTCCATCCATAGGCATGTTGCAAGAAAATGCATTTTTTATCCTGAATTTTTTTAGCAAATCACGAGCATACTTTTGTTGTGAGATGACGATTTCTCCATCTTCTTGATTAACTTCAATTCCGAGAAAATAATGGATAAGACTCATATCAATCATCTCAAAATTCCTTTTCATAGAATTCTTAAAATCATCAAACAACAATTTATCATTCCAGGAAAGAGTAAATTATCAATGTACAGTGAAACAATAAGAAATTTTCCATGCATATCTTCTGTGACATAGAGTTCATGCTCATATGGACACCTTCGAAATCCCGTCTTTAGGAAGAAACTACCGATGCGGTTGTACCAAGCTCACTGAGCTTTCTTCAATTCATATAAGTCCTTTTTCAACTTGTACACCTTTTCTTTTTCTCCTCTTTTCACATGACCCAAAGGTTGTTCAACGAATATCTCTTCCTTCAAGTATCCATTCAAAAAAGTGGATTTTACATTCATTTCATAAAATTTCCATTCATTTTGAGCAGCTAAAGACAAAATCAATTGTATGGTCTCAATTCTTGTAACAAGAGCAAATATTTATTCATAATCTACACCATATTCCTACTTATATCCTTTCACAATAAGTCTTGCCTTGTATTTTCAACTTTACCGTCTGACTTCAACTTTGTTCTCTACACCCATTTTACTTCAAGAGCTTGTTTGTTTGTTGGAAGCTCCATCAACTCTCGTGTGTCATTTCATTTTTTCTCATCAATTTATTGATTCATTGCAATCTTCTATTTCTCATCTTGGATCGCCTCATCAAAATTTATAGGTTCAACACTAGCAAATGATGTAAATTAGCAAAATGATCATCGCCAATTCTGCTTGTAACATTATAAATTTCTTGAATATTTATCATCCTCCTTGGTGAGATTTCATCATCATATGTAGAAGATGATGCCACCGTTTGAACTTCTACTTGCTTCGAGTCTTGAGCACCTCCATTCCCATCCATGCTAACATGAAATGGACTTTCAGCTTCTCCAACGACATCCCAGTTCAAGGATTCATCTTCATTGAAAATCACAACTCGGCTGATAATAATCTTTCTCGACACGGGATTATATAATCGACAAGCTTTAGAATTTTCACTATAGCCTACCATAATACATTTTTCATATTTATCATCCAACTCACCTCTTAGCTTATCTGGTATATGATAATAAGCTATACTCCCAAACACTCTTAAGTGAATAACACATGGTTTTTAATCGCACGATGCTTCATAAGGAGTTATACCTGGAACATTTTTTGTTGGAGCTCAATTCAAAATGCAAGCAGTGCATGCAACAACATCTCCCTAAAACACTGGCATCTTTTTTTCTTTTAGCATATTTCTCGCCATTTTCATGGTCGTTCTATTCTTTTTCTCTGCAACTTCATTCTGTTGTGGAGTCATTTAAGTGATCATTTGATATTGATCATTGGGGATGATACCCTAAATCTCGTGGGTCATGTAGTTTGTAATTGTATTGTAATTGGATCACGTTTAAGTGATAACCTAAACGGTCTGTAGTAGATAGATAAGATGGGATACCTTATCCTGGTGACACTACGAATACGACCCACTTTGTAGATGTTACAATTGTTGTAAAATCTTACAAATGATATGATCCTGATCATTCAAGTAGACACATGTGAGCGGAGATATTCTATACAAAAGGGTTTGTATAAGACCGAACCACAAAATGAATAGTCTCATTACATAACACTGTTAATAGTAAAGACTTACATTTCACCAAGATGACCATAGGTGACATTATCTGAATCCTGAGTGAGTTGTGAACTTCTGCCTATGAAACCAGTCCTTTGATTTGCATGGGTGAAAGTGACTAGTTTGCCAACTCAATATGCCTATCATTTTGGAGATTCATCTGATTAGGGAGCTGGGAACACAACTACACAAGACGACATTCACTCCTTCCCTAATGTCGGGTTAAGTAGATAAATTGCTCCTTTAAAGGCTGATTCTGGGGCTTAAACAATGTGGCGTCACACCCTCTCTTGGCCCGAAATGGGTTTGGTCATAGTTGGACTATAACTTATTATTCATTAGGGGGATCGGTGGTACTTAAGGAGTTAGATGTAACTATAGGGGCAAAACGACAATTTTGGCCCAACTGTACTTATGAGCAATTTGTGAAGAGTCATCACACTATTGACTGGTTATATCCAATGGACGCAAAGAATATATTTTTAGTGCAAAGAATGTAGTTGTCGGTCTTTAGTGGAGTGACCGACAGTTAATAGTGAAGGAACTCGTTTTAGAGAAATCCTTGAGCAGAAGCAGATTGTCCAAATGCCATTTTGATTGAAAAACTCAATTTATATTGAACATACAAGATATGCATTCTAAACAAATTACAACATGCTTTTTATAAAGAAAAGGATTCAAGAGATACTACCTTTGAAAAACTTTTCTTCTTGTAAATCCCTCGAACGATCACGAACTTGAACACAGTAATCCTTGAAGACTTTCTTCAAAAACTTCACGAACCAAAACAGACATTACCACAGGGAGCCTTCGGTATTCTTAGGGTGAGAGTCCAGGAGTGCTGGGCTCTAACTATTTTGGTTTGGATGGTTTGTTTGAGTTTGAAGGAGGAAGAAGATTGAAGAAGATAGAACGCTTTAGTTCACTCTATCGTATAGAAAACTTCAATCGTGTAGGTTCTCACGTAAGTCTTTAAGGAAGAATAGAAACTAAATTCTTTTATTCCATTTGCCATAAAATCAATTAACCACCTACTAAGGTAGTTGGAGAGAAATTTGAATTATTATCCAAAATAATAATATTAATATGAATAAATATGATAACTAACTTATCATATCTTATGTATATTAAACTATATGTTATATCAAATATAACACATAATCTATAGTTTTAATATTGTATCATATATAATATAAACTATAGTTCATTTTCTCTATTTTATGGCATTTAATATAAATCATATTTATATTAAATTTAACAACTATGAATCACATTCATAGTAAATATATTTGAATCCCATTAAAATATTTATTTCCTCCAAATAAACAATAATGTAACAAATACATTATAACAATTATATCATATATAATTGAATCAATTTAATTGTATCATATATAATTAAATTCCTTCTTATTAATTTGAACAATTCAAATTAACCCAAAAACTGATTCTCAACTAAATTCTTTTGAGCTACCAAGGGGACCTTATTGAAGGAACTCTTATCAAAGAGAACCTATGAGCGGAAGCACGATCGATCCAAATTCGTTTAGACAGAACTAAAGGCATTTACAAACAAACAGAGCAGTTATGCAACATTGAACAAATTGCAACATGCTTTAGAAATTAAAGACAAAAGGAATGAGAGACATACCTTTGAAGAACTTTCCTTCTACTGATCTCTCGCTCTCGTGAAGAACTTGAACAGCAATATCTCGCTCTCACCCAGATCGCCTACCCAATTGTTTGGTCAATCTCTCATTGTTGCTTAGATCACGAACAAACTTCTCCATGGACAAACACCCTCTTAGACACCACCACTAGGTGACCTTGGTATTCTCAGAGTGAGAATCCAAGAGGTGTGGGCTCTGTTGGATTTGGTAAAGGGATGGAGGAAACAACGATTGAACTATACGACCAAGCAAGTGGGAGAAGGAATTGTCTATCGCATAGACTTTGTGTGCTTGATCGTTGAGTGAAACTCAGCAGGACATGATCGTTTACACGATTGTTTAGAGAATCTCGCTAAGCACACAATCGTTTAGTAAAACTTTACACGATCGTTTAGAGAAAGGCACATTACACGATCATTTAGCTCTCACTTAGAAGTCTATCGTATAGTCTCTAATCAGCTAAATGATTAGTAATGCTCTAAATGAAGCGTTTCTTTTCAAAATGAAAACATTTTTCATTTTATCTTTCAGTTATGAAAACTAAACATAACCTCCCACTTTCACAAACGATTAATGGAGAAACCACCCACAATTATCATATAATTGTTTTAATTATAAATAAATATAATACTAACTTATCATATTATATTTATAACCTATAGTTTTAATATCACATCATATGTAACATTTAAACCATAGTCATTTTCTCCTTTATTCAATATAAATCATATTTATATCAAATTCCTCCAATAAATGTATCTCATACATCATATCTGAAGGAAATCAGACATGAGGATTTCCATGAGCAGTGGAAGGATCGTTCCAAATTCTATTCAAAATTGAACATAAACAATTACAGTCACAGAACGGAAACTAACAGGTCATGCACAATAAGAAATTATAACATGCTTACAAAGAATATCAAGGGATAGAGTATGTGTACCTTTGAAGAACCATTCTTCAAACTCCTTATATCAGTCTCCAAGTGTCCAAGAATCCACAACGCTCGAACACAACGATCAGTACAATAGCACGATCAACAACAAACACCACACGAACAACACGAACAACCAAAAGCTCTTCGAACACAATCGAATTGAGTGAGGACACCACCATAATGGTTACCTTAGTATTCTCAATGTGAGAATCCAAGAGTTATGGGCTCTGTATGAACTTGGCTTGAGGAAGAGACTGGAGGACAAAAATCGTGTAGAGGATCGAGCAAGTGGGAGATAGGAAGCTGTCTATTGTATAGACGATATTCTTGATCGTGTAGTAAATGACAGCCTATCGTATAGACAAAGCCACGTGATCGTTTAGCTACGATCAGCTGCATGAGCTATCGTATAGTCAATGTGCATGATCGTTTAGTCTCTCTATAAGCTATTGCTTAGTGAAAATTTTCACTTGATAACCTTGTCCGTGAGCAACTTTCCGAATGAAGTAACTTTTTAATTTTAGGAAAACTTTTTTCCTTTTATCTCATGGTTATCACAAAACCACCAATAACCTCCCACTAAATTGGTTATTAGAGAAAAAGAGATAATTATCAATTAATTAATATTATTATAAATAAATACGATAACCAACTTACCATATTATATTTATAGCCTATAGTTTTGATATTTCATCTCATGAAACATACAAACCATAGTTCTTCTTCTATTTTATGGTATTTAATGTAAATCATATTTACATTAAACCTTCACTTGATGTATCTCATACATCATACCAATTATATCATATATAATTGAATTTTCTCTTGTTAATTTGAACATTTCAAATCAACCCCAAGAACTAATTCTCAACTTGAATCCATTGAGTTACCAATGGGACCTTATGAACCTGTAGCTTGAAGCTCTAACGGTATGTGAATAACTGACTAAACTCTTTAGTCACGGAATCCACCATCCGTTAACTGTTAGGCATTCTACTAAAAACCGATAGTTGTACTCTTCTCACTATAGATATATTTTTGTGTCCATATCAACCAATCAATAGTGCGATAACCCTTCACAGATCGCTCGTAAGTACAGTTGGACCAACTTACCATTTTGCCTCTGTAGTTACATCTAACTCCTTAAGTACCACTGATTCCTCTAATGAACATAAGTCATAATCCTACCATGACCGAGTCCTTTCTTCCAAAGAGAGGTTGTGGCCACTATGTTCAAGACCCGGAATTAGCCCTTAAGGGAGAAATCTATCTACTTACCCCTTCTTCGAGGAATGAGTGAATTCCATCTTGTGTAACTAAGTTCCTAGCTCCCTAATTAGACAAGTCCCCAAAAAGGTAGGCATGTTGAGTTGGCAATATGGCCACTCTCACCCATACTAATCAAAGAACCGCCCTCAAAGGCAGAAGTTTCCAAAACACTCAGGATTAAGATCATGTCACCTATGGTCGTTTAGGTGAGATGTATGTCTTTAGTATCAACGATGTTATATACAGAGATGAATTATCTCGTGGTTCGATCTTATACAAACTCTTTGTATTGGACACCCGCTCACATGTCTCCACATGAATGGTTAGGATCTACCATTTATAGTAGTTCACAACACTTGCAAACCTCTACAAAGCGGGTCGTATCTGTAGTGTCACCAGGATTAGGAATCCCTCCTTAATCCTTATACTACAGACCTATTTAAGTTATCACTTAAGGCATGATCCGCTTGTATATCTCATATACATGCTTAAGTTTACGTACAATAACCATGGAGCTTTGTTTATTGGATATGAGTAAATGCCAGATAAAATAACTCTTATTTTATTTATAACAATGTGTATAAATATTTACAAACTACGAGACTTCGAGAGAATTAGGACACTAATCATAACAATATCAATTATATCATATATAATTGAACCAGTTTAATCATATCATATATAATCAAACTCCCTCTTGTCAATTTGGACACTTCAAACTGACTCAAAAACTGATTCTCAACTTGAATCCATTGAGTTACCAGTGGAACCTTATGGACCTGTAGCTTGAAGCTCCAACGGTACGTGAAGAGCTGACTAAACTCTTTAATCATGAGATCCATCATCCGTTAACTGTCAGACACTCCACTAAAGACCAACAGCTGCACTCTTCTCACTACAAATATATTTTTGTGTCCATCGGATATAACGAATCAACAATACAATAACTCTTCAAAGATCGCTCGTAAGTACAACTGGGCCAATTTATCGTTTTACCCCTGTAGTTACATCTAACTTCTTAAGTACCACTGATTCCTCTAATGAACAATACATCATAGTCCTACTATGAGTGGACGCCTCTTAGGCCATGAGAAGGTGTGTGGCGCTACGTCGTTCAACCCCAGAATCAGCCTTTAAGGGAGCAATCAATCTACTTACCCCTACTTCAGGGAAGGAATGAATTCCATCTTATGTAGCTGAGTTCCCAGCTCCTCAATCAGACGAATCCTCAAAGTGGTAGGTTTGAGTTGACAATCTGGCCACTCGTACCCATGCAAATCAAAGGATCGCCCTCATAAGTAGAAGTTCCCAACTCACTTAGGATTGAGCTCATGTTACCTATGGTCGTCCTAATGAAATGAAAGTCTCTATCATGAACGGCGTTATATAACGTGATTAAAAACTTCGTGGTCTGGTCTTATACAAACTCCTTTATATAGGATACCCCCGCTTGCATGTCTCCACATGAATGATTAGGATCAGATCAACTATAGCACTTTACAACACATATAACATCTACAAAGTGGGTCGTATCCGTAGTGTCACCAGGATAAGGTTTCCCTCCTTTATTCATATACTATAGAACATTTAGGTTATCACTTAAGCATGATCCACTTGTATGTCTCCACATACATGCTTAAGTTACAATGACAACCAGGGATCTTAATTTATTGGTTTGTGGTAAATGCAAATAAAATATCTCATATTTCATAAATAACAGTGAAGAAATATCTCATATTATTAGATCACAAGCGTTTGTTCATACATGTGTTTACGAACTACAAGACCCTATGAGAATTTAGGGCATCAACCCCAATAATATCCCACTTGTCCTAAAGCGAGTGGATGTACAAGATAACAACAAGTACAAAACAATAAACTAGGGCACTAAGGCCCAGTATAAAAAATCTCCCACTTGCCCTAGTCCAGCCGCGGGCAGCCTCGTAGACTCATGCTCAGAAGGTGACCCTAAAAAACTATAGTTCTGAGAGAATTCGTAAATGGGTTAGGAACGTTGTGCTCTGAATCTTCTTGACTATCAAGTTCACTTGATGCACTATCTCGCGGATAAGGTGATACTTCCGCTATATATGTTTGTCGTGCTTGTGACTCCTAGGCTCCCTAGAGTTCACCATATCACAATAAAGGGTGATGAGCCTAGACATGTCTGGAACAACTTTCAGATCAGTTAGGAACTTCCTAAGCCAAACGACCTCCTTTACAGCTTTACAAGTCTCGATATACTCGGCCTCCATAGTGGAGTCAGTGCTGCACCCCTGCTTAGTGCTTCACTATACTACAACTTCTCCGTTAACAGTGAACACTAAGCTTGAAATGGATTTTCGAGAATTCTTATCAGTTTGAAAGTCAGATTCCATGTATCTAGTAAGGATCAAATCCTTAGATCCATACGCGAGCATGTAGTTCCTCGTTCTCCGAAGATACTTGAAGATATTCTTGACGGCAGTCCAATGACCTTGTCCTCGATTAGGCTGATATCTACTGACTATCCCCTCAGTACAACAGATGTCTGGTCTAGTACACAACATTGCATACATCAAACTGTCAACGACAGATGCATAAGGGACCCGTTTCATCCCCTTAACCTCTTGAGGTGTCTTAGGACACATTTCCTCAGACAATGTAACTCCATGCCGAAAAGGTAGTAGGCCCATTTTGGAGTTCTACATCGAGTGCTTGAGCAACATCTTGTCAATGTACGATGCCTAAGACAGCGGTAACACTTTGTTCTTTTGATCCTGAAAGACCTGAATACTAAGAACAAATTGAGCCTCTTCCAAATCTTTCATTTGGAATTGGGTTGCTATCCAGTTCTTAACTGATTTCAGTAAACCTACATCATTCCCAATGAGTAGGATATCTTCTACATATAACACTAGCAAAACTACTGAACTGTTGATGATTTTCTTGTAGACACAAGGCTCATCAACGTTTTGGTCAAAAGCGTACGATTTGAACACAATATCAAACCGAATGTTCCAAGATCAAGACGCATGTTTCAACCTATAAATGGATCGATTTAGTTTGCAAACATTTTGCTCTTGACCTTGGGCTATGAATCCCTCGGGCTACACCATATAAATAGTCTTCTCAAGATTACCATTTAGAAAGGCAGTCATGACGTCCATTTGCCATATCTCATAGTCATAGTATGAGGCAATGGACTGGGGGATGCAGATAGACTTCAGCATGACAACAGGCGAGAAAGTCTCCCCATAGTCGACTCCCTCTACCTGGGTATAACCATTTGTCACAAGTCTAGCCTTGAAGGTTTGCACCTTCCCATCAGCACTCTGTTTCCTTTTGTAGATCCATTTACAACCTATAGGCTTTACCCCATCAGGTTGATCTACAAGATCCTATACCGAGTTGAAGTACATAGACTTCATCTCGAGATCCATGGCTTTGACCCATTCATCCCGGTCAACATCTTCCATTTCATTCTGATAAGACAACGGATCCACAACATCGCCATCCACTACCATAGCCAGGATTTCAGTGAAACCCATATAGCGAACAGGTGGGTTCGCAACCCTCCCACTACGTCGAAGTTCTCTCAACTTTTGAGGTGGATCAGACCTACCAGATGAACTTCCATCAACAACTCTTGTTGACGGAGTAGACCCTTCAACAACTCTTGTTGAAGCTTCAGTAGTTTCATTGGAAAGTTCACATAACACGATTTTACTACGTGGATCATGCTCCCTCATACGATCCTCCTCTAGGAAGGTAGCGTTTGTCAACACAAACACTTTGTCTTACTTAGGATCATAAAATAAACCCCCTCGTGTACCTTTGGGGTAGCCTACAAATAGGCACAACCTCGAACGTGGTTCCAGTTTCTTTGGATTAGCCTCAAGCACATGTGCTGGGCAACCCCATATGCGGAAATGACGCAAACTAGCTTTATGCTCATTCCACAACTCTAAAGGTGTTCTGGCAACACTCTTGGGAGGAACACAGTTGAGGATATAAGCTATAGTCTCCACTACAAAACCTTAAAATGAGTCCGGTAAGGAAGCGTAACTCACCATCGATCGAACCATGTCCTACAAGGTCCTGTTTCTCCTCTTTGATACATCATTATGCTGAGATGTACCAAGTGTTGAGAGTTGGGAAACGATTCCATGTTCTATCATATAGTTCTAGAACTCGGAATCCAAAAACTCTCCACCCCGATCCGATCGAAGTATTTTAATCTGTCTGTCTAATGCATTTTCAACTTCAGCCTTGAACTCTTTAAATTTTTCAAAGGATTCTGACTTCCGTTGCATCAAATAAACATACTCATACCTAGAGTAATCATCAATAAAAGTGATGAAATACTCATAGCCTCCCCTAGCTCGCACATTCATCAGACCATAAAGGTCTGAGTGCACTAACTCTAAAGGCTCTTTGGCTCGATAACCTTTTCCAGTAAAAGGTCTTTTAGTCATCTTGCCTTCAAGGCATGACTCGCACATAGGTAAAGAATTTTCCTCTAACTTGCTTAGAAGTCCATTCTTCACTAATTTCTCAATCCTATTGAGATTGACGTGCCCTAATCGAAGGTGTCAAAGTTGGGCATTTTCCTTAGGAGAAACCTTAAGTCGTTTTTTTTTAGTTACGATAGTTTTAAACATCTCTATGTTATGGAGGGAATTTGTTGCTAACGGCCTTAGCACATAAAAATTATTTTCCAGTTTTGCTAAACAAATCTTAACACCATCTTTTAGAATAAACACTTATTAACTTAAAAGTGAAGAATATATTTACATTCTATCAGACACTTTACAGAAGTTAAGTTCCTCTTTAACTCGGGAACAACATATACATCATTCAAAATGATAAATTTATTCTGTAAAGTCAACTAGATTCCTCCCAATGCCATAGTTAAGATGACGTATCTGGTGCCTACTCGCATCGTCATCTCTCCAGCCTCAAGCTGCCGCCAAAATTTAATTCCCTAAAAAGAAGAACAAACATGATTAGTGGCCCTAGAGTCAATAATCCAGGCAGAATCATCATTCTCCATTAAACGAGTTTCCAAAACTAGTAAAACATATTTACCTTGTTTTCCCTTGGCCTTAGCCTTCTTCTTCTCCTTCAACCAGTAAGGACAATTCCATTTCTAGTGCCCATCTTGGTTACAATAGAAACAATTTCCTTTGTCAATCGACGTTGGTCGCCTTCCCCGTTGAACGACAGGCTGTGGGTTAGTAGGTGTTTTCCCCTTCCCCTTACCACCCTTCTTCTTCTTCCACTTAGAAGTGTTAAAAGTAGAAGGTGCAGACTTTGTCCATGAGGTCGAACCCCGAGTAACATTTGCCTCACCTACCTTATTCTCCTTACTTTTCAGTAAGGATTGGAATGTCTGCAACTCGTTAAGGAGAGTTTTAAGCACATAGTCAACTTTGTTCAGTATAGCATTATTGACAAAGTGTAGGAAGCTATCTGGCAATGAGTGTAGAATGATGCTAACCTGGCTGCCCTCATTGATGTACAACCCATTCATCTCTGCCACATTGAAGTGGACCATCATGTTCAACACATGTTCACGAATAACTGTACCCTCCTCCATTGTGGAGTTGAAGATGCATTTAACAGCTTCATGTTTGAGCTGTCCATACGGTTGTCCGAACATTCCCCGCAGGGATTCCATGATCTCACACACTGAGATCATAGGCTCAAGCTTCTTGGCCAAAACGTCGTTTAGACAAGATGTAAGCTCGGACCTTTTCGTTCGCCTGTGTCCATCTCTCATAAGCCTACTGAACCTTTCAAGTGGCGTTCTGAGTCGAAATAGGAGGATAATCCTCTGTAAGGACGAACTTCAAGTCATCGATGATTAAAATTGTAGTTATCATGTGTTTCCAACTAGCGTCATTCTCGCCAGTCAACTTATCGACACTTAAAATAGCTAATGTGGTTGTAGCCATTTTTACGTTGCTGAAAAAAGAACAAACTTAATGAGTCTATACATTACCACTTTTAACACCAATTTTAGTTTTAGCGAAATAGTTTCCATGTACCCTACGTGAAAAGACATCTATTTCGCAAGGATGCCCCAGCAAGGCAGGACAAAAGTCACCAGTGGGGTGATCAAATGCCCCTTCACTAGAATGAGACATTCTCAACCATTAGGTAGAAACAACTCTTGTAACTGACACTAATAGTCACCATTTTTCGGTCTAGAACTATTAACCTTTAACAATTCCACATAAGTATAACCCCTCATTTTCGGCTCTAGAGTCCCGCTCTATTCGTCCACCGTAGGGAAAAAGCAGATTAGGACAAGAGACTAAAGCGACCTTATACTATATAGGAGATCAGATAAATAGTCGTGCAAGACTGCCATTCTGTAGGGGGATACTTCTAGGGTGCCTCAAGGCAGTGTACAAAAACGTTATCCAATCTAATGAGAGAGACTATGGGATATGTTGTCATACGTTCCATTCCCACTTACTATTAACATTCTCTCCATTCACCTTATATTGACCTACCCAAACACCATCCTTTAGGGGGACACTTCTAGGGTGCCTCAAAGTCGAGGATAGATCTCAAAAAACGTTAAGAGGTTTAAATGAAGTATCATATACCCCAAGTACCTCCCATTGAATGTTTTACCTAGGAGTTCATTAACTTAGATCATCCAGCTACTGATTTTATCTAAGTGTGTTTAATTTGTTCAAAAACAACTCTTGTCTTTGATATTAAACAAGTTCAAGTCAAGTCCCATTAAACTCTTTAACTGGCTATCCTCAAATTTGTTATCTAATGCACCTTTCCAGGTAGGTTCCCAAGTAGGGGTGTTCCGTTTCCACCAGCTTAAGTACCCCAGCCTAGATAGAACGCCTTAGACAAAAGGTCCCTTATAGATAGATATGCTACATATTTAATCTTTTATTAGTCAATTTAATCCTATTAAACTTATTAAAATATTAAACCTTAGGTTTCTAATCTCATTAGAACCATGATCTTAGGTCTATCACTATCAAATTTTAAAACTCTTTTAAAACATGATTCAAGCCTAAGTTCGCATGCATGTCTTTCTTATTGATTTTAGTTCTAATTTCGATTATAACTCTTATAAAAGAAACAACTAAAACCATCCATATTGCTTATCAAAACTAGGTATTTATAACTCTTATATATTTAACCTATGTGTCATGTTTCATGCAATGTCCATTCATTACTATATATAACTCTTATATACTCGGTAATGAACTAAGCATACATGCTTCCATACACCTTTATACTATAACACTTATAATATAAAGATGATGCATGAATATGCTTAATGCATGCATAAATATAACTCTTATATTATATGATGCATGAACATGCTCTTGAAGTAATTTAATCATGCAAACTACTATATCATAACTCTTATAATATAGAGATGATGCATGACCAATCTTATGCTCATACATCTTATGTACATTTACGCATCTTAATTAAACATACATCTTATATGTACATAAGATGTATGTTTAATTATATGCCAATAACGCATAGTAATGTTTACTATCTTAAATCGCCCTAGTAATCCCAGCTCGTTGCACTAATACATCACACCTCTCGGTGGTCAGCCGCATGACTATATCTTTATAGTACATGGTTGCATCGAGCATAAGATTGTGCCTATCTCTAGGAACAATACGAATCTTGCTTAGTGCGTTCCATCCCTTACCTTCTCAGGCAGTTAGATGCGGCTACTTAACTTATAGACAAGCAATGCAGCATCCATTAGACAGGCGTTGCCAGAGCCTTTCACCAAGTAAAGAGGATTAACTCACTATACTCCCACAACGCATACCTATCGGTGGGTTGCTATATGTGTCCTATCTCTAGGCTACACGATTAAGCATGCGATTGATTTTGATAAATAAACGCTGAAGATAAACTATGATAGAGATGAAGATGATGAAGAAGACGGTAATGAAGGAATTAAAATTTGTATTGATCACAAAATATCTTAATATCTCAAGCTAAAATGTAATACAATACAGAGATTAGAAGGGAGATGAAGGACTCCGCGTCAAGGCTGCCGGTGGTGCCATGGTTGAATGGTGGAGATGTCTCTCTCGAGCTCTATCTCCAGCGAATGCTCCGATCGTCACTCGGTCTGGGTTGTGGAGATGAAGAATTCTCACTGGAAATATCTTTCAAGCTCTCATCTGTGATCACAAACTTCTGCCTTGAGGCAGAAGCTCAGATGTCTCAAAATGAAGGCCTCAAGGGCTATTTATAGAATTTGGACTCCGACAGTTGTAATGATGAAGGTATGGCTCACTGCTGCTTTTGTCGTGGTATAGGCATTGTCAAATCGCCTTATCTTATTGATACTCCCAAGGTATGTGTCCGAGCTGAATTTAGCTTAAGTTATCAACACGTTCTACCCATCTTGCGATCTTCTATTATGGCTATCAATCTGTGGCCGCAATCTCTATTTGTTCACTGCATTCTCCATGCATTGGACGCATGGGGTTGCCGTCTGCGTTCGTCATTTGCGGTCGTCTGGCTTCAACGCATGCGTTTGTCTGTGATTGCTTATTACAAGCGCAACATTTGATTCCTACGATAGCTACAAAAATAGACACTTTGGCACGGAATAACGCATAATATTGGGTCAGTGAGGTTTTAGGTGCTTATCGATGCAAAACTCGAATTTTCCCAAATTCTAAGTATTATCACTGCTTTTTCTACCTGTTAGCCCTCATAATTCTAAATAAAAGGCTTATAATAACTGGCATTTCTGTCAGTTATCACCCCCCAAACTTAGAATCATGCTTGTCCTCAAGCATGCGTTACACTCAAGAAATTCTTAACTCACCTTTCAACGTTCCTTTGCGATGACTAGCTTTTCAGAATATAATTAACTCGTACCTCTAACCATGGCTGCAATGCTCTCCTGTACTTTGGTTGCTTATTCAAAGAGATCTTTTCTAAGTTGAAATTTGGCAAGCCCTTGCTCAAAAACTTTTTATTCATTCTCCGCAACTTTGCATTCAGCTCATGAGATTGCATTCATTTAAAACAATTCAAGCTTATGCATTTACTTATTCGAATGCAACGTTGAACCTGGTTACGCTCTTCATTTTGGCTTACCCCCACATGTGTCATGTGGGCATCCAACTTTGGTTGCGTTCCATATTCAACTCAACTCATGTCTTGCTTAATTTGGCTTGCGCTAGATAGAGGAGTTGCACTGATGCGTCGATCCTGGTGATTTACTTTCGTTTTGACTTGCCCCATCGGGTGTCATGCGGACATCCAACTACGGGTAAATTCCTTTCATAACTTAACTCTTATCAACATGGATTTTCCCATTGCGTTGACAGTGGAGTTGCTATTTTCAAAAGTTTTTTTTTGTTTTTTTTAAGGAAATGACTGTAATGTGATGAACGCAATTCTCCAAGACCGCTGCCACCCCCCAAACTTAGAGGGTGGCAGCATTCTCACTGTAAGCTAAAAGCAAACTCAACAGGAATGTGATAACAAATGCTTGAGCAAGGGTTTGCACATAATAAAACTATAGACTTTCACAATTTGAAGAGGTTATTAAAAGTAAAGGGTGCCTTGCAATACTAATTAGAGGACGCGGTGAATTATTTGTACCATTATAGACGCATCGCAAAGAACCACAGTTAGACAAGGAGAATTCCAAAAGGATAATGCATAAAAGGTAACAAGAAAAGAACCTTAAGTAGAAGAACGCATGCAACAATGCGTTGGAGTTCATGCGATTGAAGCCATGCGTTGAAAGATGTGGAGGATTCTTCCGTTGTAACTACGCACCGAGGAGAGTTATTATCGCACCTACAAGGAGCAAACGCACCAAAACAAAGGAAGCAACCGTATATCCAAAATAACAATAAATAAAAATAATAAACTAAACTAGGAAAGCAATGTAAAAGATAGAGTAGAAGACATTCCTGGAGAAATTGGAGTGTTGTCACTGCAAGAAGTCTCCCATACAGGAGATGGCTCTCAACTGCTTGGGTTAAGGGCTCGCCCTGACCATTGGAGCTTCCAGCAATTTTTGGATGCATGCTGGTTGACATGCGTCTAAGACTGCTTTCAGCTCATGCGATAGATAACCTTTCTATCTTGGGTCAATATTTGACTTTCGACGCATCGTCTATACTTCAAATATTGTTTACAGCTTGGCTGCACAATCTACAATATGCCTAAGATTGAAAAGGTCCTGCAAAATCACAAAAACATCACAAAACATTAGCTGCCAAGTCCCACGGGTGATAACTGGTAGAAATGCCAGTTGTTATAAGTCTTTTATTTAGAATTATGAGGGCTAACAGGTAGAAAACGCAGTGATAAAACTTAGATGAAAATTTGAGTTTTGCATCGATAAGCACCTAAAACCTCACTGACCCAATATTATGCGTTATTCTGTGCCAAAATGTCTATTTTTGTAGCTATCGCAGGAATCAAATGCATGCGTTTGTAATAAAAAATCATAGATAAACGCATGTGCTGAAGCCAGGTGACCGCAAAAGATGAATGTAGACGGCAACCCCATGCGTCCAACGTATGAAAGTTGAAGTAATCGCATGCGTCCAACGCATGGAGAATGCGGTGAACAAATAGAGATTGCAACCATAGATTGATAGCTATAATAGAAGATTGCAAGATGGGTAAAATGAGTTGATAACTTCAGCTAAATTCAGCTCAGACGCATACATTGGGAGTATCAACAAGATAAGGCGATGTGACAATGCCCATACCGCGACAAAAGCAGCAGTGAGCCATACCTTCATCATTACAGCTATCGGCGTCCAAATTCTATAAATAGCCCTTGAGATCTTCATTTTGAGACATCCAAGCTTCTGCATCAAGGCAGAAGTTTATGATCACAGATGAGAGATTGAAAGAGATTTCCAGTGAGAATTCTTCATCTCCACAACCCAGATCGAGTGACAATCGTAGCATTCGCCGGAGATAGAGCTCGAGAGAGACATCTCCACCATTCAACCATGGCACCACCGGCAGCCTTGACTCAGAGTCCTTCATCTCCCTTCTAATCTCTGTATTGTATTATATTTTAACTTTAGATATTAAGATATTTTGTGATCAATGCAAATCTTAATTCCTTCATTATCGTCTTCTTCATCATCTTGATCTCTATCATAGTTTATCTTCAGCGTTTATTTATCAAAGTCAATCGCATGCTTAATCGTGTAGCCTAGAGATAGGACGTATGTAGCAACCCACCGAGAGGTGTGCGTTGTGCGAGTATAGTGAGTTAATCCTCTTTGTTTGGTGAAAGGCTGTGGCAATGCCTGTCTATGGGATGCTGAATTGCTTGTCTATAAGTTAAGTAGCCACGTCTAACTGCCTAAGAATGTAAGGGATGGAATGCACTAAGCAAGGTTCGTATTGTTTCTATAGATAGGCCCAATCTTATGCTGGATGCAACCATGCATTATAGAGATATAGTCATACGGCTGACCACTGAGAGGTGTGATGCGTTAGTGCAACGAGCTGGGATTACTAGGGCAATTTAAGATAGTAAACGTTACTATGCGCTATTAGTTGTTGTGTCTCTACTTATTCTCATTGTAATCTATTGCTCAATCTATTTAGTTAGAAGTAGGAGTAGTTGTAAAACATTTAAACCTTCTTCCCTTTATTTTTATTCTTATTCATCGCCTCAAACGCATCACTTCACAAATATTATTGAGTGACAAGTCCCCATGTTCGACCTCAGATTACCTGAGAAACTTGTGTTTGTGTTATACTTGGCGCAAGAAAAAGAAAACTTGTGATAGGAACGCGTGATTATTGCATGCTAAGATTAACGCATCATCATTACAACACATGACCTCAGATGCATGGGAGCAAACGCATCGGTTATGTCTAACGCATGATTTCATGTTCAAACCCATCTGTCCTTAAATGATAAAAATAAAACAAAACAAAATGCATCCCTAAATTATCCCAACAGTAACTATCGTATAGACTCCACGATCGTCTAATCTCTCTTTAGCTGTCGTTTAGTAAATCGTATTTATTTAACAACCACCGTGAGAACTTCCCAGAATAGAAATCTCAATTCAATAACTTCTAAATTTAGGAAAACATTTTTTCTTTTATCTCACGGTTACCATGAAACCACCAATAACATCTCACTCATTGGTTATTAGAGAAAAAGAGACAATTATCCAATAATTAATATTATTATAAATATATATGATAACCAACTTACCATATTATATTTATATCCTATAGTTTTAATATTTCATCTCATGAAACATATATAAACCATAGCTCTTTTTCTATTTCATGGTTCTTAATGTAAATCTCATTTATATTAATCCTCCACTTGATGTATCTCATACATCACATCATTCATATCATATATAATCGAATTACCTTTCGTCAATTTGAACATTTCAAATCAACACTAAGTACTGATCCTCAACTTGAATCCATTGAGCTACCAAGGGGACTTTATGGACTTGTAGCTCGAAGCTCCAATGTATGTGAATAACTGACTAAACTCTTTAGTCACAGGATCCACCATCCGTTAACTGCCAGGCACTCCACTAAAGACCAACAGTTGAATTATTTCTACTACAGATATATTATGTATCCATATTAACCAACCAACAGCGCGATAACCCTTCACAAATCGCTCGTAAGTACAGCTGGGCCAATAACCGTTATGCCCTTATAGTTACATCTAGATTCTTAAGTACCATTGATCCCTCCAATGAACATAAGTCATAGTCCTACTATGACTGAGTCCTCTCTTCCAAAGAGAAGCTATGGCAACTATGTTCAAGCCCCAGAATCAGCTCTTAAGGGAGCAATTTATCTACTTACCCCTTCTTCGGGGAATGAGTGAATTTCATCTTGTGTAACTAAGTTCCCAGCTCTCTAATCAGACAAGTCCCCAAAAAGGTAGGCATGTTGAGTCGGCAATCTGGCCACTCTCACGCATACTAATCAAAGGACCGCCCTCAAAGGCAGGAGTTCCCAAAACACTCAGGATTAAGGTCATGTCACCTATGGCCATTTAGGTGAGATGTAAGCCTCCAGTATCAACAATGTTATATACAGAGATAAATCATCTCGTAGTCCAGTCTTATACAAACTCTTTGTATAGGACACCCCCACTCACATGTCTCCACATGAATGGTCAGGAGGTACCATCTAGAGTAGTTCACAACACTTGTAAACCTCTATAAAGCAGGTCGTATCCGTAGTGTCACCAGGATCAGGAATCCCTCATTAATCCTTATACTACAGACCTATTTAAGTTATCACTTAAGGCATGATCCACTTGTATATCTCATATACATGCTTAAGTTTACATACAATAACCATGGAGCTTTGTTTATTGGATATGAGTAAATGCCAAATAAAATAACTCTTGTTTTATTCATAACAATGTGTATATATTGCAAACCATGAGACTCCAGGAGAATTAGGACACCAATCCCAACAGTTATAGGGCTAGTTTCGTTTCTTCTTGTTATTCTACTTCTGAAAAAGACTTTATGTTATGGCATTTTCGCCTTGAGCATCCTAGTTTTCAATACATGAAATATTTATTCCCCCGTATTTTTCGTAATATTGATATTTTTTCTTTAACCTGTGATGTGCATATTCGAGCCAAACAACATCGTGTCTCGTTTTACTCTCAGCCTTACAAGCCATCCAAACCTTTTACCCTTATCCATAGTGATGTTTAGGGTTCTTCACTCATCACCACCGGTATTGGCAAATGCTTGGTTCGTGACCTTTATTGATGATCACACTCGACTTACGTGTGTCTTTCTTCTTACAGATAAGTCCGAGGTATCATCTGTGTTCCAGCAATTTTATACCAGTGTGGAAACCCAGTTCAACACAAAAATTGTCATTTTACAGAGTGATAATGGGCGTAAATTCTCCAACAATTCTTTTCGGGATTTCCTAGCATCCAAGGGAATTGTGTACCAAAGTTTCTGTGTTACATTTCTCAGCAAAATAGAGTGGTTGAACGAAAGAATCGCCATTTGGTTGAAGTTGCTTGTTCCCTCATGTCGTCCACTTTCTTCCCATCCTATTTATAGGGGGATATTATCCTTACTGCAACTCATCTAATTAATCGCATGCCTTCTCGTGTCCTAAAATTTCACACCCCTCTTGATTGTTTCAAAGAGTTGTATCAAACCACCCATCTTATCTCTGATGTGCCTCTCAAGGCATTAAGGTGTGTTGTCCTTGTACATGCCCACAGTCCTAATCACACAAAGTTTACCCCTTCATGCCTAGAAATGTGTGTTTTTTGGGTATCTTCTCCATCAATGTGGGTATAAATGTTACCACCCACCTTCTTGAAAGTAATTTGTTTCCATGGATGTTACCTTTCTCGAGGATCAACTTTTTTTTTCTTGTTAGTCATCTTTAGGGGGAGAGTTCTAGTGAAGAGACTAATTGGTCCACATCTTCAATTTCATTAGAGTAGTCACATAAACTCAAGCTTACCTTAAGTAGTAATGACACGGTTCTCCCCACCAATCAAGTCTCATGGATAACATACTATAGGAAGAATCTCAGGAAGAAAACAATGCCATCTGTTGCTTCTCTGGCTCCGATCCATAAGTTTGACCCAGCGTCAGCTCCAGGTACTTTTATTCTTGTCTATAATGATATTGGTGCTTGTTCTGAGAGTGATACGTGCAATGTGGGTAAAAATAAAGAAATAGTTGACAGTTGTGCCAATGACGCCATGTGCAATGCAGATGCAGTTGAAAATAACAATGTTGAGAAAACGACTCTAGAGAATGTTACAAGGGAGGATGAATGTGTGAAAGATGCCTTAGAAGATAAAGCCCTGGAGCAGAATACTGAATGTGGTGAAGGGTTAGACGAGATAAAAAGTCATGATGCCTCTCTCGATCTTCCCATTGCCCTGAGAAAAGGTACTAGATCCTGTACAAAGTATCATATGCATAGTTACATGTCTTACAATAACTTGTCACTCGAATTCAAGGCTCTTACCACAAGCCTGGATAAAGTAATGATACCAAGTAGTATACATGTGGCAATGGAGATTCTTGAGTGGAAAACTGCAGTTATGGAGGAAATGAGAGCTCTTGAGAAGAACAATACTTGGGATCAAGTCTCACTCCTTGAAGGACACAAGACAGTTGGATGCAAATAGGTGTTCACCATAAAATACAAGTATGATAGAACGATTGATAGATAAAAGGCTAGACTGGTTGCCAAAGGCTTTACCCAAACCTTTGGAATAGACTACTCAGAAACTCTCTCCGGTGGCCAAACTTAATACTGTTCGGATTCTTTTATCCGTGTCTATGAACAAAGATTAGCCTCTTCATCAACTTGATGTAAAAAATGTGCTTCCTAACGTTGAGTTAGAAGAAGAAGTCTACATGAGTCCTCCCCCGGGTTTTGAAAGTCAGTTTACGCACTAAGTCTATAGACTAAGTAAGTCATTGTATGGGTTGAAACAATCTCCTGGGGCTTGGTTTGACAGATTCACTACTTTCGTGAAATCCCAAGGGTATAATCAAGGACACTCAGACTGTACTTTGTTCACAAAGAAGTCTGTATCAGGGAAGATTGCAGTCCTTATTGTTTATGTGATGACATTGTTCTATCAGGTGATAATGCCACAGAGATTATAAGACTCAAAGAGAAAATGGTTGAGGAGTTCGAGATTAAAGATCTTGAAAAATTGAGGTATTTCCTTGGAATGGAAGTTGCTCGATCAAAAGTGGGTATTTCAATTTCTCAAAGGAAATACACACTTAACTTACTTAAAGAAACAGGTATGACTGGGTGAAAGCCCGTTGACACTTTTGTGGAAGTCAATGCGAAGCTTAGTAGTGTGGATAACAGAGTTCTAGTCAATAAAAAGAGATATCAGCGTCTCGTTGGAAAATTGACTAACTTATCCCATATGAGACTTGATATATC
This sequence comes from Benincasa hispida, assembly GCF_027475165.1. NCBI lineage: Eukaryota > Viridiplantae > Streptophyta > Magnoliopsida > Cucurbitales > Cucurbitaceae > Benincasa > Benincasa hispida. Next base: position 9,127,558 of record NC_143482.1, on the reverse strand, counting down.
CTACACAGTTAGTGTTGTTAGTCAATTCATGCAAGCTCCTTACAAGGAACATATGACGGTCGTTGAACGCATCTTGAGATATTTGAAAACAACTCCTAGTAAGGGCTTGATGTTTAGAAAGTCTAATAAATGGTGCATTGAAACCTACATCGACTCTGACTGGGCAGCATCTGTTGTTGACAGGAAATCGATGTCTGGGTACTACACTTTTGTCTGGGGTAATCTGGTTACTTGGAGAAGTAAGAAACAAGGGATGGTAGCCAGAAGCAGCACTGAAGCTGAGTACAGGGTCATGAGTCTAGGGATATGTGAAGAGATCTGGTTGAAGAAAGTCTTGTCAGATCCCCATCAAGATAGTGATCTCCTGATGAAACTTTTATTTGACAATAAATCAGAGCATCGCAAATAATCCTATTCAGCATGACAGGACAAAACGAAATGAACTGATCAGATGAGTCAGTTAGATAGTCCGTAGTTTTCGAATCAATAATCCATAGTTTTTACCATTGACACTAATAAGACCAAAGGACTGAATCATACCTGACTGTACAATGGCACTGACACCAGCAACACCTGAATTATTCTGACCATCTGTTGAAGGTTGAGTTTGAGGATTTTCACTCATCTAATCACTCACAAGAGCTCGTCCAAGGTTTAACTTATCATGTGATTGACGTCGTCTGTTATTCGGAGGTCTCCCATGCAACTTCCAACACTGATCTTTAGTATGCGACGACTTTTTGTAGTGTTCACAAACGGGAAAGGGTCTACTATTCTGTTTATCACCCTCATATCCAAAAGACTTTGTAGCAAAAGCAGCAGAATCTGTTGAGGAGATTATGGGGTTATTCATGGCACTTAATCTGTCTTCTTCCATGAGGGAGGGTATTGGACGTTGTCCCAATATCCGACTACGTACAATATCGAACTTAGAATTCAACCCAGCAAGAAAGTCATACACTCGATTTGTTTCCTCAATCTTGAAATGTTGTACTCCCCAAGACGGACAATCCCAGACCATATCATGACACAAGTCCATCTCTTGCCATAGTAAGGATAGTTTATTTTAGTAGGACATCACATCCATTGATCCTTGTTTACATTCATGAACCTGTTTACATAACGTGTACAATTGAGAGACATTTTGTCTCTTTAAATATAATTTTTGCACTGCATCCCATATATCTCGAACGGTTGCAGCATACAGTAACAACTTACCAATGTATGGTTCCATACTATTAACTAATACTGATCATAATAGAGAATCCTCTCCTTTCCAGATACGTTCTTGAGGACCACCAGGCCTAGGCTTCAGTATCTCACCTGTTAGGTAACCAAATTTATGACGTCCCTCGAGAGCCATCTTGGTCAATTGAGACCAGGAGAAATAGTTTTGGCCATTCAGCTTTTCTCCAATAATAAACCTTAGAGAATTTTCCATTGATCCATACAAAAAATTTGTTGTGGGTAAAGCAGGGAAAGAATTTACCGAATTCTCAGAATACATCGGTAAATTGGCAGAGAGATCTAGGTGAACTGGTTGCAAGTTTGCACCAAGAACTTCTCCAAAAGCTGCAATCTGCTGTTGAAGACGAGCAAACTATTGTTGGACCTCATTTGGGGAAAAACTTATAGGACCTATATTGCCCTGATTCCCTGGAGTTGGTTTGCTATCCAAGAAACCGAGAAGAAGACTTTCCAAACTTGAAGACCATTGGCTGATTGGTGCTGACGCCACTAATTCCTGCAAATCCTGTCAATGGAGACTGTGGTTGATTCTCGTCAATGACGGCTAGGGTTTCATCGCCATGGTCTGATACCATGATAAAAAAGATGGAAAAAGAACACAATGTTTTACGTGGAAAACCCTAGAACATGGAGAAAAAACCACGATGCTAGACTACTTTTTATTATTTTCTAATGATTTGAATACAAGAACGACTGCTCAAATAAATAAACAAATAGGAAACCCTAGGTCAAGACTAAATTATAAAACTACCCCTCGGTATAAAACACTTATTTTCAACACATCTTATATGTAAAAAAAAATTCCCTCAAACACATTTTGTTTGTAAGATCTTTTGTTACATATGGTTCATTTAGCTTCGTCCACATCTTGAATATAGTATCTTGATCCATAACTTGTCTAAGAACACAATCACTAAGTTTTAGAACCAAAGTTCTGTAAGCTGCTAGCTCCATCGTTTCTTTTTTCTTCCATTATTAGAGTGTTTGGCATCTTAGAAGAGACTTGAATAGCTTTGTGCCTTCCGTTGTCCAAGTATTGCCTTAACTTTTGCTTTCCACATGCCAAAGTCTCTTTTCTATCGAAAAATTCGATGGAAATCCTATCTTGCAACCACCATTACGCTACTTCTTGATTCCTTGTCTCCAAGATTTACTTTCTTGAAAGTTCTTGATAATTTTGATGCAACTTTGTTGGGCTGATGGGCTTTAGAAATCTGAAGCCCAAATGACAAAATCTTTCTTTGAAATGGATTTGATAGGTGTTTGGAAGGAGTGATTCTCTTAAAGCCATAATGACACCTCTTGTCTACAACTTAAGTTGATGCCTAAGGAAAGAGAAAACTAATGCAAAAAGAAAGAAGATTTGAAAGCTTAAGCTCCTTGTAGCTATGACCGAAAAGGAGAAGTGAACAATACAGTTTACATGGTTCGGCTACAAAGGCCGCCGTCCACGAGAAGAGAGGTTTTTTTTTTTAAAAAAAAAAAAAAAAAAAAAAAATCATTATTATTTTATTATTATTATTATTATTATCAAGATCTTGAAGGAAATATTACAACACTACAGATAAGATTTCACTCACTAATTACTTTCCTCATACGTTCTTTCTATACTATGATGATTTTACATGGAGTAGTAAAAAGTATTTGAGACTTTTATTCGTTACTGATTTATAATATTAGTAACAAAAAGGTTGAGATATCAAATAATAGTAAATTATCAATGACTATGTCCCACCTAACATACCATTTTGATGTCTATAAGTGATAGTCAACTATCACTATTACGCATATATCATTGATAAACATACAAACAATCGCTAATAGACATAAAAATAATTTATTAATAATAGAAATTTATCATTGATAGATGTAATAGTAGTTTATTGATCAACATAAAATGTTATATTAGTGGTAAACGTATAAATTCCCCATCACTGGTAGACATCAAAATGGTCTATTAGTGATACAATCTCAAGTGATAGACAAAAGTAAAACATTGTCATATTTGAATAACATTTATTCGGGGAGTAATACTTGGTTGCAATCATCTTCATGCATCCCCTTCTATCATAAAGGGAAAGAATATATTTTTTTAAAAGTTATCACGTGGCACATTGTGATTGAACACATGAATAGGACGCACAAAAATAATGCAGCCTGAAATACACCAAAATATTTCTTCTTTATGTGACATATTTACAAATATAATGATGAATTTTATCACTCGTTATAACTATCAATTAAGATAAATGAAAGAAAAAAATTCAAATGCGGGTGACAAATGACAAAAAGATTTTTTTTATTGTAAAAATGCAGAACATACTTTTTAATGTTAAATCTAAATTACTAAATTAAAATACCAAAATCATAAATGAGTATTTGAAATCTCAAACAGCTGAGATAAATTATTTAAATTTCAAATTAATTTAAAAATTTAAAACAATATAAGATTAGCTAATTTAAATCTCAAATCAAATCCAAATTTTAAAACAATATAAGATTAGTTAACTTAAATCTCAAATTAAACTCTAGAGAAACATGCAAATTTGAGATTAACTATCATAAATGACATTAATATTGCTCCATATCACAATATTTCTATCAATATTTTCACGTTTTCATATGTTCAATATCGACATAAAAAGAAAATCAAATTTCCATTTTATTGTAAAAAAATCCATGAAACATAAAAATAAACAACAAAATATTAATAATATAAATATAATATAAATAATAAACATGTTAACATGTTTTAAAATCATAGAAGATTAGTTTACTAATTCAAATTTATTTTTTTAATTTCTCATTTTTATAATTTTTTTAGAAATATTCAACATATTCAACATTTTATCAATATTTCTATAAAATTAAGACCTCAATATTTTCATTAACATTGACATTCTAAACTTTGTCCATACAAATTCATGCGGAATTACCTTGTATTAAAAAGATATCAGAACCTTACACAAAAGAGAAAATACTGTGTTCAAGAAGTGGAAAATTAAGGACTTGCTCTAAAGAATTTTAGAAATTTTTGCTATTAAGTGATCGCAATACAAGGTATTTGCAACCCAAAATTAGGTGTGAAATCTAACCTAAAATTCAAAACAAAAGAGCAATGTGAACTAAAATTGCAACCATCTAAACACATTAAAAGAAAAAACTACAGTTTGGAGAATGCAAACATCTTGTAGGGATAATCAACAGTCCCTGGGTTCAGTTTTCCTAAAAATCGTTGTCGAAATCGATCAAAATGATTTAAAACAAGTGAACATTTTTTTTGGACTCGTTAAATCGACTGACCGACCGGTCGGTCTCAACGCAAACCAACCGATTGTACTTTTTTTCCTTTCTTTTCTTCTGTTTTAGTTCTTTCAAATAATATAAAGGCTTTGAATCCTAAAAGTATTAGTAGTGTCCAAAGTTTCAACATAATTATACAAATGCTCTGATTCTACAGAAGTTCCAATATAAAAGCTCTAAATTTATATGAAGTTCAATCATTAGCTATAAAAGTATTAATAGTGTCCAGTGTCCTTATTACATAATTCATACAAGTTTCCACATAATTATACAAAATCTTCCATGTCTTTAATGTCTTTTTCTCCATCCATGACAGCTCGGAATCCTATAAAAAAAGAGAGACAAAAAACATTTCAAAGACAACAAAGTTACAATATTCTGACTAAATTGAAACATATAAAAATAAAGAATAAAATGAATACCTTCTTCAAACTTCAAATCTTCTTCCAAGTCTTGATTATGAAGTTCGAGATTTATTGGATCAGAATTTAGCCAATTTTGGGTGCATATAAGAGCCTCCACCATTCTTGGTGCCAATGAACAACGATTTGAATTAACCACACGTCCTCCAATACTAAAAGCTGAGTCAGATGCTACAGTAGATACTGGAATCGCCAAAATATCTCTGCTAATACGACTAAGAACCTCAAATCGATGATCATTCTCCTTCCACCAACGAAGTATGTCAAAATTACTATCAGCTGGAGTTAGGGATTCCAACAAATATACATCAATCTCTGACTCCTTATCAAAAGTTGTTGTCTCATCAATTTTGAATGAATTTGTTATTCCATAATCCAACTCCACTTCTGCTTCTAATTCGTTTTCCACATCCACATCCACATCTACATCCATAATGGTATCTAAAGCATTTGGAAAACTACAACCACAACTATGAATTTCATTAGCGAAGTCACATGCACTAGCACTAGCACTAACACCGACACTAACACTAGTACTACAACTAGCACTAGAACTATTACTGCTATCACTAAGTGGTCCGATGTTGTATTCATGAAAGAGACGTCTCAAAACATTCTCCACCATATTCATCTTAGCCTTGGCAATGTCTGGCCCATAAAGATTATTCCAACAATATTTTAAACATTTCATCTTATATCGAGGATCCAACACCACGGCAATGCACAACAATATATTGTTCTTCCTCTCATCATTTCCCCAATACTTGTCAAATTTAGCCTTCATGTTTTTAGCCATGGTAGAAAGCATTTTATTTCCACTATTACCATTCAATTGTATGCAATTCTGAATTCTACATATCTCATGGAAAACCAAATTCGAAGTAGTATACAAAGACCCTGAGACTTTCAATGTGACGTTATAGAATACTTTCAAAAACCTAATCAACATCCTAGCATTTCCCCAATCCTCTTTCGTAGGTGGCGAATCGTTCCTATAAGCATCTTCATCATCCTCTAATCTATCAAACGCTTTTGCAAACTTTATAGCTGACTCAAGCATCATATACGTAGAGTTCCATTTAGTGGGATCGTCAAGACACATAACACTATTACAAGAAATCTTTTCATTTTCAACACACTTCTTAAATTTCTTCAAACGTGCAAGAGAAGACCTCACATATCTAACAGCATTTCGAATTCTACTAATGCTCTCACTATGTTCCTTAAAAGCATCACATACAATAAGATTCAGTATTTGTGCATAACATCTAACATGCAGATATTCACCGTTACATATCAACCGCTTATTGAATCTCTTGATAAGAAACGCAATAGCAGTATCATCTGAACGAGCATTATCAACAGTCAAAGTCATAACTTTCTTAATACCCCAATCCTTCAAAATCTTTTCAATAGTCTTACCAATGGTGTCCCCCTTATGATTTTCAATTTGAGTGAAGCTAAGAATCTTTTTATGTAACTTCCAGTCACAATCAATGAAGTGCGCAGTCAATACCATATAGTTTATGTTCGGTTCTGAAGACCAACAATCAATAGTGAGACAAACTTTAGATTTTATTTTCACAAACATGTCTTTCAATTTTTGTTTTTCGTTAACATATATCCTTAGAATATCCTTAGCTATGGTAAATCGAGATGGAATAACAAACTTAGGCTCTTGCGAACATGTTAATTTACTAACAAATCTCTTAAAACCTTTACTCTCTACAAATTTAAAAGGCAATTTCTCCATGATTAGCATTTCAGCCAAAGTTTCACGACAATTTTGTAAATTAGACGATTCACATCCAAGTTGTGAAGGACCATCTCCAACAGTTTCCTCTTTAGGTTCACATACAAGTTGTGAAGGACTATCCCTAACAGCTTCTTCCTTAGGTTTGAAAGATAAAGTCTTTTGAGATGAATCTCTCTTCCTTTGATAAGGGTATTTCTTACAACTTTCTAAGTGATTTTTCATTGTCCCAGTACCATTACGCTTCGAATGACAAGCATAAGTAGCTCCACAATATTTACATCTAGCATAAGGTTCATTAGGATCACCTTTCAATCTCTCAAAATGTTCCCAAACTATGGATACTGGCATGTTCCTACGCCTTTTTGTTGGAGTCTCATCAACTTCCTCTTCTTCAATATTGATGGTAGCTTTACTTTTTGTAATATCCTTTATCTCTTCTGTCGTGGCCCCAGCCTTTTCCTTTTCCATATATAATCTGCAAGATAAATACACCTTTAGTTTAGTAACAAATATATTCACCTTCAGTTTAGTAACAGATACCCATAGACATGGACGTTAGACAAACTTAGGGAAAAGCAACTCAAAAGCGAACCTTTATTTTGAAAATTTGAATTTCCAGCGTGATCCCAACGGCGTGACGGAGATGGAGAAGATGAGGTGGGGGCGGGGCGGCGGAGGACGACGGAGACGGTGACGGTGTGAGCGCCGGCGGAGGGCGGCGAACGGGGAGCGCGTGACAGAGAAGAAGGGGTTTAGGGTTCAGATGGGGGGGGACTCAGAGACGAGATCGCGAGGGGATAGAAGGGACGCTCGTGAGGCTTTTTTTTCTCCTGATTTTTTCTTTTCAAGTTTCAATTGAAACTTTATTATTTTTTTAATATTTAAAATAATATATTTATTTTATTTTTATATTTAATTATTTATAAAAGGGTTGGTTGCACGTATAATAAATTCGTTCAAATTAATTGTAAAAATAGCAAAACCTAAATTTATTTGTAAATATGGAAAAATTGGAATCCAACACATAAAATTACTGGAAACCCCTCAGTCCATTAGCCGATTCAGCCCAAAATATTTTCCCCCAAATTTAAAAGTATTTTCCAATAAGACGAAATCAAGATGTTATGCTTGGAGAAAGTTGCCGCTGACTTTCACGACTTACGAAAGGGATACTTTGATTTAAAGAGTGTAAAATTTTTACGGATAGAAAAATCTAAAAAAATATTTATATTTTATAGTAAAAATTTTCACATTTTTTTGATTTTTTACTACATAATTTAAATATTTTTTATATTTAAAAATAGCCTTTAAAACATATATTAAGGAATACACGATGAAAAACCAGTATAACGAAATATAGCACATAATTTTTTTCTTTCAAAATAGTCAATTATTCTTGAGAATTTATGTCTAAGAAGTAATAAAATTCGTTCATTTTTTGTTCAAATTTGAAACTAATAAAATCATTCCTGGCTTGTTCTCCACCCAATTCCAATAGGAACTAAATTTCTAAATTCTAAAGAATTTTTCACATCAACTCAATTAAAAACCTGATTGAACGAAATGTGTGAAACTAGAGATCAATAACAAAATTTGATGTGCCTAAAACCGAAAAAACTAGTTGAATGCAAGTGAAGAAGAATATCAAAATAGAAATGCGCCTAAAACTAATTAAATTCAATGAGAATAATATGCACTAGATATTTTGTTTTTCATATAAAATGAAGGTCATTTTAGGAATAAAAAAATATATCAACCGAATCTTTCCCAAATCTTCTATATCTGGAATTAGTTTTAGAAAATGCTATATAATTGATTATTCATACTAAAGATAATACTCACTACAAATAAGCCCCTTATAAAAAGAAAACTATTATATGGTTGGTTAGTTGGAGGCCAACTTTTCTAAGAATCAACCGAGTTTGCTCGAATCTCTCGTTCATTGTAAACTAACATCTAACTTTGATTCGATCAATTTCAATTGATTATATGAATTATATTGCTTACACCTGATATCTTGTTGTAAAGGATGTGCAAAGACAAACCAAAAATCGATCCGACCAAACTTAAAAAACAGCCTACGGAAATGCCCATTAGTTTTTTTTTTTTTTTTTTTTTTTTTTTTTAAATGTGATGATGGAAAACAAAAGTCGTAAAAAAACGTGTAGCTATGTCATCATGTCTCGTTAATACCCATAATTATGGGTACCAGTGGTTTTCTTACAAACCCCTTTGAATTTATAAAACAAATAATTAATTTAATTCTCTATTTTCTCTCCCCTCCCAACGAACTCTCGAGAATCACCACTCAACTTTTACCTTCTCTCCTTTCTACCCTCTCAATTTTTTTCTCCTTCTCTTTCTTCGTTTCATCACCTTTTTTATTTTAAAAAATTTGGTTACTTCATTAGATACATCTACCTTAGTACATTCTAGATATAGTTTAATAAAATACTTGAATTTTTATTTAAAAAAATTTATTTTTTAATTTATTTTTTGTGTGATAAAGAAATAGAAATATATGAGTTAGGTGCAGTTTAGACTGCATTTCTTTATCTTTTTATTCTCAATCTTGTTTCTCATTTTCTTTCTATATATTCATTTTCATTTTTATTTTTGATGTGTTGCTAGTAGGTATTAGTTTTTGACCAAACTGACATGCGATATCGACTAATTGATGCAAAAGCATCCTATATTTTATATAAAAAATTATTTCAAAGGGTAAAACTATTGAAACTATCCGTGTCTATTAGTGTGTTATATATCGTAAATATTTATAACCAGATGATAAAATATGATGTTTCGACTAAAAAAAATGTTGATTCAAATGTTCTTGATTCAAATCATGGCTCATGAAATGAAGGAAAATTAATTAAATTAAATGATGTTAACAAATCTTTAAATTTTAAAGGAAACAAGATAAGATCAATTATTTAAATCTCAAAATATACGGTAACAAATCTTTAAATTTTAAATCAAAGATAAAGATAAATTATTTTAAATCTCAAAACATACTATAAATTTTAATCATTATTTAAATTTTAAGGCTTCACTAGTAATTGTTCTAGTTTTTAAAATAATTGGTGATAACCGTATTTTAAAAGATCAGTTGTGAATGGAAATAAAATAGTGTTTGATAAATTTTAATTATAAATTAAAAAAAAAACTAATTACGGTGTTGGGTAAATTAATACTAAATTGGTGCAATTTAGTTATATGAACAAAATCAGACTTATTATTTCAATTATTTTGTATGGATAATTAATTTATAAATTATTTAAAATGGTATATGATTTAAATTTCAACTATTTTATTTAATCTAAATTACTATCACTGAGATAGATGAAGATAGTGCTATGTCAGATAGATAGAAATAGTGCTCTATCTCTATATATTTGAGTGTACTATCACCGTCTATCTCATCTTTAAACAAATATAGAGTGAAAACTATATAATAAATAGATATTAGTGTTTACCATTGAAGTTTATCACTGTCTATTTGAGATAAATAGAGATAGCCCTATATCACTTCTATTTCTATCTCTATCTTTCTCAGATAGACAAGAGATAGCGATCTATGACTATCTATCTCAGATAGACAGAGATAGCGCTCTATCACTGTCTATCCTATCTCTATCACTGTCTATCCTATCTCTGTCTCTGTCTATCTCAATTCACAGTTATGAATAGATCCATTCAACTAAACAAATATAGAGTGCAAACTATATAGAAACTATAGAAATAGGTATTAGTGTTCAATGTCTATCATTGTTTATATGAGATAAATAGAGATAATATTTTATCTCTGTATATCTGTAATCTATCTCTGTCTATCTTAGATAGATAGTGATAGAAGATAAACAGAGATAAAGTTTTATCTCTGTCTATCTTAATTCAAATTTATCAATAATAGATGGTTAGATAGATAGTGATAGAAGATAAATAGAGATAAAGCTTTATCTCTATCTATCTTAATTCAAATTTATCAATAATAGATGGATTGATGTTAAAGTTTTGCTAAAGTTCCTAAGATAGATAGTTGACATAATGCACAACAAATATGTATTGATATTAAAGTTTTATTGATAGTTTACCTTCTTCTTCTCTTCAAATTTGTTTGCTTTTGCTCTGGTTGTTGATGATTCAACTTTCATTATTTTCTTTCTTTTGCCTTTGCTTCCATAAACTTTGACTTTTTTTTACTTACCATCTAGTTTAAACAAAATTAGGTTCAATAATGTTTAATAAGTATGATTAAATAGAAGAATTAATGAAATGAAAAGAAAAGAGAATGATTATTACCTTGAAGGATATGATGATAGATTGTAACCTTGAAAAATTGAAATTAGCAATGAGAGAAGAAGATGAAGATGAAACTGAATTTGGTTCAAAAGGAAGAGGCGGCGAAATAAGCAACGAAGATTGGTTGATGATTATTGATGAGAGACCAAAATATCAAAAGTAGCAATGGCAAGATAGAGAGTGATAGACAGAGACGGTTGTCATTGCAAGAAGAAGACATGGAAGACGAACACGGGTATCGGGTAGATTTGGATAGTCCAATTTAGTCGTTATCGGGTCGCGATTTTTTGTGTGGATAGGGATAATTTTGGTATTTCACTTTTTGGGCTGGGCTTTATTCCACTAGTTTTGGGTTCTTTTTAAATTTTTCTATCCACTATAAATAGTCTGAGCCTTTTTATTAATTTTGAAAAGTTCCCTATAAAAAAATGAATAATTAAAATTTGAAAATATATATGGTAAAATATATTAATATGAAAGTATAGTATTATAATATGTTTATTTATATAGTTAAGAAGTTTGCAAATTTTTAGCGAAGCTAAATCTAAAATTAACTCGTTAGTTAAAACTAAGAAGTGATTCAGATAGATTAATAAATAATTTATTTTACCAAATAAGGTAGGTTGTTAAGATTTTTTCCTAATCACTTTTTATTATTGTAAACACAATTTCAAATCGAGCTTAAATCTCAAAATACACTGCAAATTCCAAAAGTTATCATAATTTTAAAAATATCAAATTAGTTTAAAATATATTTTACAGATATCAATAACATTTTAATGGATTATAAATATTAAAAACAAGTGGGGGAATGCATTTTCAATATTTAACAACTTTCTTTTGGAGTTTTAATTGAGTTAAAAAGAAAGAGATGTTAATGTACTTGATTTATATACTTAAATAGAAACTTTAACACACTTGAATTTAGATTATGAACATTAAAAATTAAGATCTCAATTTGAGTATAAATAATGATAGCATCTTTCCCTCAAGACATACAATTTTAATAACAAAAAAATTAAATCTCTCTCTCATTAGCTCTTTAAGAGCAATTGGCCAACAGAAGGATGTTCTTAGTTATAGAGCTTTGAGCTCAACCTTTCAGTGCAAATTTGAGCTACACAACGTTTTAGTTTAAAAGATCGATAAGAATACTTTTATCCTGTTGCCATAATAAAATCGATAAGAATACTCTTATCCATTGCCGCATGTTATGACTATGAAATCTTCTCTCCTGTTTCCATAATAAAATGGATAAGAATACTCTTATCCATTACCGTATATTATGACTATGAAATCTGGCAAATGGATGTCAAGACAGTTTTTTTAAATGATCATCTTGATGAGAGTATTTTTATGTCTTAACCAAAAGGGCTCATTGAACAGGATCAAGAACAAAAGGTTTGTAAGCTTAAAAAATTAATTTATGGATTGAAGCAAGCTTCTAGATCCTGGAATATAAGATTCGACACTGCGATCAAATTCTTATGACTTTGAACAGAATGTTGACGAACCTTATGTATACAAGAAAATAGTCAACAAAACTATAGCATTCTTGGTACTTTATGTTGATGATATCTTGCTCATTAGGAATGAGACAAGTTACCTTGCTGATGTAAAGAGTTTTTTAATTATATGAAATGAAATTCATTGTAGTTAAATTGGTATTTTATTAATTTAAAATTAACAAAATTAATTAAAAGGTTTAATTAATTAGTTTTATTTAAAATTAATTAATTGAATTGATTTTTATAAAACTAATAACCAAATAAATTAGTTTATTTGTAAATTGATTTTAGAAATCAATTTTTGAAAACTTTTTTTAAAACACAAAATGGAAATTTCCACTATGGGTGCAAGCACCTTATTATCCAATTCCACTCAATTCATGAAGAATGAGCTGGCCTTCATGCAAGCTTTGAAATGCTTTATAAATTAGAGTGTTGGGCTGAATCATTAGCCAAGTATTCAGAACTTCTACAAAAATTTTGCAAAATTCGAAACCCTCTCCAAACCCTCTTCATTCTTATTCAAAATCAGCTCAATTTAGTGTTTTCACCACACAATCTTTGCAAGAGAATAGTAGAGAAGATCTTTTTGGTGGTCTACTTGTACATTGAAGTATTTTTCGTGGAGTTTAGCTGGTTGTGAAGAAGTTTCATCAAAGGTATTGTGTTCAACAAGCCCTCTTATGAATTAGTTATTCTAAAGCATGTTTTAAACTCAAATTAAGTGTAATCACAGTGTTTATTTATTCTGATTTTCTTCGCTACATGTAAATGCATTTAATTGCATCTGTTTCGGGGAATTCAAAATCCCTTCTAATGGATCTTGAGAAAAGTTGAAACCGGATGGTAGTATAGACAACTATAAAGCTTGGCTTGTCGCAAAATGGTTTAAACAAAAGGAAGATTTAAACTTCTTTGATACCTTTTCTTCGGTTACAAGAATCACATCCATTAGATTGTTAATCACAATTACTACGTTTTTTTATATGAATATTCATCAAATGGATGTGAAAATAACTTTTCTAAATCGTAATTTATAAGAAGAAATTTATATGGACCAACCTAAAGGTTTTATAGAGCTTGGATAAGAGAACAAAATGCGTAAGTTTACTAAATCTCTATATGGCTTTAAGCAAGCTCCAAAGCAGTGGTATGAAAATTTTGATTCTTGCATTCTAAATAATGGTTATAAACCAAATGAATGTGACAAGTGCATCTATCATAAATCATGGAAAGATTCTGATCATGTTATTATTAGCTATATGTTGATGATTTACTGATCTTTGACTCAAATAATTTTGTTATAAATGAAACAGAAAATTTTTTAGCTGTCATTTTGATATGATCTTGGTGAGGCTAATTTTATTTTGGGTATGAAAATAACGAAAAAATCTATATTGACTTTTTCTTGACCAATCACATCATATCGAGAAAATACTTAGAAAATATAACTATTTGATTGTAAACATGTGTCTACTCCATTTGATTCAAGCGTTCACTTATTTCTCATTGAAAATGAAATTGATGTAATTAATCAAAATGAGTATTCTATTGTGATTTCGCCTACCATATGCAACTAATTATACCAGACTTAACTTTGCATATACAATAGTTCTTAGCAGATTTACAAGTAAGCCTAGTAAAGAGCATTGACATGTCATCAATCATGCTATGAAATATTTATTGGAAAGAAGATCATGGCTTACTTTATGAAAAATATCTGACTGTTATTGAAGGATTTTCTGATGCTGACTGAAATACACTGTTAGGTGATTCTCTACTACTACAGGATATATTTTTACCTTGGGAGGTAGTGCTATTTGTTGGAAATCTAAAAAACAAACAATTGTTGCCAACTCTACTATGGAAGCAGAGCTTATTGCTTTAGTTTCAGCTAGTAAGAAAGCAAGTTGGTTAAGAGATTTATTATATGAAATTCCAATGTAGAAGAAATCAATACCTCCTATCTTGATAAATTATGATAGCACTACCACAATTAGTAGAGTAAAAAATTATTTTTATAATGGTAAATCCAAAACTATAAGAAGAAAACAAAGTATTGTGAGATCTTACTTGAGCAATGGAATCATTAATGTGAATTACATTAAATCTTGTGATAATCTTGTATATCCATTAATAAATGCCTTAACTAAATAAAGGGTCTGGAACACATCAAGGAGGATGAGGTTGAAGCCCTTATAATTGTCATGAGCCATATATAAGGATACCCGCATAACGATCAAAGATCCTGAGAACTAGGTTCAAAGGAAAAAACGAATTATAAGGTGGCCGAGAAATGTACTATCTTTATATTTTGATCCATCCCTATGATGTGAGTGCGTTATCCTATAACGATGTGGAGGGTTGAGTTTTTCAATAAACTCTTCATAAAATTTGTAGCTCTTATGAGTGGGGTGTGTTTTGTTATAGGAGCACTCTTGACAAATTTTTCTATATGAGTGTAAGAGTGAGCTCGCTCTCTATGAGAATATAGGGCTTATTCCTAAATATATTCATGAAATACTGGGATCAACACAAGACCTTAAAGTTTAACCAATAAAGCTCATGTCAATACCTGAATAATTATATGAAGATAATAAGTTTTCTAGTTTTCCATTAGTATTCTAGTTCAAGCCAGAGACCATTATTAACGTTGGAATAGAGATTATTATTTCACTACTAAAGGTTCAATGTAAAGTCACACCTTTTATGATGCATGATTATCTTTCTTTTGGCTAATATTATTACCTATTTTAAATATTAAAAATGAGTGGAGGAGTGTTGTTACATTTTCAATGTTTAACAACTTTCTTTCGGAGTTTTAATTGCGTTAAAGAAAGAGATGTTAACGTACTTGATTAATATACTTTAATAGAAAGTTTAATGCACTTGAATTTAGATGTTATTAATTATTAATATTGAAAATCAAGATCTAAATTTGAATATAAATAGTGATAGCATCTTTCCCTCAAAACATAAAACTTCAATGACATATATATATGTATGTATGTATGTATGTATGCGTGCATGCGTGTATGTGGGGTGCTCTTAGTCGTGGAGCTTTGAGCTCAACCTTTCCGTGTAAAGTGGTTTGAGCTACACAACGTTTCAATTGGGTTATTGTATTCTGGAGGGGACAAACCAAAGAAATATTTGTTGGATCGGTGGTCGATATTATAAAGAGATACAACACACATCGCAAAGGGTTTGAATCTCCTTAAAGAGAGTGAGATATCGGCAACCCAGCCTAATTGTTAGCGTATTTGTTTTCTCAATATTAACTTCATTTTCTCTGTTATTTGAAATTCTCCCATCAATTTTTATGAAATATACTATTAAAAAAATTAAGGAAAAAAATATATTTTTTGTTCTTAAGTTTCGGGTCTAATTTTTATTTGGTGCCATTCAAAACAGAACATCTTTTGTATGTTCTTAAATTTGAGTTTGGTTTCAGTTTAGTTCATAGGTTTTAGAACGTTACAACTTTACCCTTGAGTAGGAGTGATCATTAGTCGGTCGACATCAATTTTGGACTTAAACAACACCAATCTCTAACATTTCAATTTTTCATCGGTTGGTGTTCGTCAATTTTAATGAAGATGGTAACACCGATCGAGTCAGTTGGCGACAAACACCAACCTCCCGTATTTCGATTTGTCGCCGGTTGGTGTTTGTCAATTTAATGAAGACGGTAACACCGATCGAGTCGGTCGGTCGATTTTTTCAATTTCACGTCTCAGGTGAGTTGGGAGCAAACAATTTAAAAAAAGAGAAAGAAGAAAATCAACAGAGAGAGAGAGAAAAAAAAATAAAAGAAGAACTAAGAGAAGAAAAAGAAAAGGCAAGAGAGAGATATGAAGAACTTAGAGCAACGAGGGAGGGAGGGAGAAAGAAATGTGTAAAGAAACAAAAAGAAGAAAAAAATCTTTTGAATAGGTAATGATTACTTGTGGTAATCTTACTTATAAAACAAAAACCATGGCCGGTTTTAGAAACTAGTTTCCACATCTCCTTAAGCATCCAAGCATCACGTTGGGTTTGTGGGTTGTGGCAATACCTCTTTTGTCTTTCTTTCTTTCTTTCTTTTTTTTGAAATGCAGATGGATCGGTTCGATCGATTAAAGCCTTTTTAATTCATCGTTAAATTGATTCTCGACAAAAATATATAGTAAATCAACCGACCAAAGTCGATTGGGTTGGTTTTAGTCGCGGATGGTTCGATATTGTGGTCTTACTTAATCACCTCTGCTTTTAAGATTTGACTTTTATTTCAATTTGATCCTAAGACTCAATAGTTACATTTTGGTTAAAGTATCATTTTGGTCCTTGTACTTTCAAGTTTGTTCCATTTTTGTCCTTATACTTTCAATTGTTCAATCTTAATCCTCATATTTCGAATAAATTTCAAAATGGTCATTACCATTAAATTTAAAAATATATAAAATTGGATAGAAAATTTCGAAGGACGCACATTTTTTTTTTTTTTTTTTCAATTCTCTTTTCCCTTCCCTTCAATGGGTTTGTTAGATTTCTCAAGTTTATTGGAGGAAAAAGGAATGAATTGCAATCTTCTTCTATCAAACTGAGAGAATAACTTTTAGGTTCATAATAACTCAGTAGCAAGGTAAACTCGTTGGTTTTCATTTTGGCATGATTTCTCTCTATTTAGTACCTTAGTTAAAAGAAAGAGATCTCCTATGTATATAGCAACCCGACGATGACATCAATCAAAACTTTCTTGTCGATGGAGAGCATCCGGGCCGACGATGATTCCGATACGACTTGCCGCTATCAAAGAAGAAAGAAAAAGAGAAACAACAGAGAAAGAAAGGGAAGTGAGAGAGTGGGAGAAAGAAGATGGAGAAGAAAGAAAGGAGGAAGATGGAGAAGAAAGAAATTGAAAAGTTAAAAAATAATCTCAAATGTTTTATTTTGAAAATTTCTCATATTTTAAATTTTTTAATTATTTTTTGTTTGTCAATTAAGCTTTTTTTTTTTTTTTAATTTCAAAATATAGTATTAAAATTGGACACTAAAAGTATAAGAACCAAAATAGAACAAGCATAAGAGTCCATGGACCATGATATTTTAATCTTACATTTTTCATCTTGATTTTTTCTAAATATTTACTTTTAGTGAAATAAACAGAAAGTGGGTATTTAGTGAAAAATCAAAGTTAAAAGTGTAAATCTTCCAACCTAAGAATCAAATTGAAACAAAACTTAAATTTTAATGGTGAAATTGTAACACTTTAAAACCTAGAGACTAAATTGAAATCAAACTAGCTCAAAATTTAAGGACTAAAAATACAGTATTTTGAAACTTATAGATTGAATAGAAATACTCAAAACTTAAGGATCAAAAATGTATTTTTTTCTAAAAAAAAAAAATAATAATAAAAAAGGTGGAAAGTGAAATTAATAAGGCACATTGTCAAACTTTTTTCAATAGGCCCATATTTTTCATTTCTTCCTATTGTCATTAGCATTCTCCTTCTACCTTCTCTATCGTCTTCTCTCATTCGTCATTTGTCATTGTTTATCCATCATTTACAACTCTATTAGTAAATCTTCTCTCACAATTCTTCTTTCTTTCATTTCATTTGAGCAATTCCACTGCTTGAGATCATTCATCGTTGGAGCAACTCAAACTCTATCACATTTTCTATCATTTGTAACTTGATAAATTATTTTTTGGAAAATTCTTATAAATAGAAAACTTTTAAAAATATTTAGCAAAAATTTTCAAAAGTGCTTCTTTCAAAATACTTTTTGCTATAAAGTGTAAATACTTTTAAATATTTTTTTATCTTTAAAAAACATTTTCATGCAATTAAGAAAGATTTTTGAGACAAAATGTTAAATTTAAAACCAAAGATAAATTCTAAGGTAATATCTTAATTTCTCTCATGTCCTATTTTTTTTTTTGCAAAAACAAATATTGACTATGACATCAACAGTTGCTTTTTTTCTTTAGCTTATAAAAATCAAACTCCCTCTGTTATGTATATTTTCCTATGTTCTTTCATTTTTTCTTCAATTATTTGTCTATTGATTGCTGGTTAATTTTTAAATTTAGAAATTATCTTCTATATTTTAATCGCATTAAGTTGATGATTATGAATCATAAGATAGCCATAGATTATAAATTTTTCATGTATCACATATATTTATTGGTAAATACTTTTTAAGATTTTTAAATCTAAACATTATTTTCTATATTTCATTTCCATTAAACGATTTTTTTCAATATTTCAATTCCAATTTTTTGAATCTTCAACAAAATCTCTAAAATATCAGTGTGGTGTTAAAATACAAAACATATAGTTTTGAAATTGTAGTTAAACAAAACACAAAATTAAGCCGATGATAAACCACGAACGCCTCAAAAGAAATATCACAAAGATGCACTTATTTTCATTCTACGATTCTAGTCGAGAAGTCGATGGAGATGAAGAAAGAGTTCAAGTAGATATAGAGTGAGAAAACGATGTAGACGAAGATCATCAAAGAGAGAATTGATAAGTTGATAAAAACATAGAGGCATACGGAGATGTAGAAGAAGACACCAAATACTTTTTTCGATTTATATGTCTTGGCTATTGGAAGATTTCAAAATATTCATTTCATGGTTACAAGTAATCATTTCTATTGATGTGCTTCTTTTCCCTCTATACACTCAACATGTATAGGAGTTTTAAGATTCCAACTCTCTACATTTTTCTCTCAATGCTAATTGCTTAGCATTCCACGGGTTTGGACATACACTCACATATATATTATATGAACCCTTAGGTATACTTAGTTATAAGTATATAACCTTCCACGAGAGCTAGGATACACACTTAACATTCTATGGAGGTTAGGATATATACTTATATATATATACAAGGATGAAAATATCCATCAACATGTCAATATATACGTCAATCAAAAGGTTTGATATCGATATTAATTATCCATGGATATCTCCCAACATCTTTTATAGATGTTCGCAGAACATAAAAACAAATGTTACTTATTTAATTTAGTATGAATAGGAATACTAATAACAATATCCATAGTTTAGTTTTATAGTGAAACCAACTTAATCATTAATCTAAATAAATTTTATAAATTTCATAACTTACAAGAATATCTGTTAATATATCCGTAAAATAGAAATCTTGATATCGATATCGTTATCAATATTTTAATCCTTGCATATACAATATATGGTATTCGTAGCTGTAGATGTACCTAGTTATAGGGGCTTAGTTGAACAATCTTTGTGCTCTCATCTCCACACTTGCCACCAAGTTCATTGAAAAAATTTAGGTATATTTGTTTACTTTTTGTTTTTCAATTATTTATATACCATGTAGATGGTTATATTTATAACATTTTTTCTGTATCGACTTACACTGCGCAAGAGGTTGATATAGAAAATAAGTTTAAATATGTTCTAGGAACCAACAATTGATAATTTTGGAACCAACAATTGATAATTTTGTGTTTTATTAAGTTGATTCAAGGTAGTTGTTATTTTGATTAGGAAGGTTCATGCAATTCGTCATTATTTTGATTAGGAAGGTTCATGAGTTGGATTGGGTTGAAAAACTTTTTAGACCCAATCCAATTGTTCGGTCTTAATTTTTTTCAACCCAAATAACCCTTATTAAAAAATAAACCCAACCCAATCTAAGCATAAAATATTTGAGTTGGATTGGTTCGGGTTAATCGGGTCATTTATTTAAAATTTTGTTCTAAAAATAAGCAAAACGTAAATATGTAAAAATCTAATTTAATTATTTTTATATATTGAATTAAAATTAATAACTGTGAAAATTTTCTTTCTAAAGTGTAAAGAAACTATTTTTAAGAGTTGTTGAAAAATAAATTATTCAAAAAATATTAAAATTAAAATCAATATATGTATAAATAATTGTGTTATAAGTAATAAAAGAATATATTTTAAAGTTAATAATAAATTCAGGTTGGTTTTGGCTATATTAAATGAATCCATGAACCAATCTGACCCATATAATTTTTATTTATTTGAACTCAATCCAACTCAAATGAGTTGATAATTCAACCTAAACCGCAGGGTTAGATTTGGTTAAATTAATCTCGGATCATCTAATTTTTTGAACACCCCTAATTTTGATATTATCGAGATTAGAATTAGATACACATCTCCATGTTTTTACTTTTAGATTTCGACAAACTACGTCCTACAGGTTTCCTCTATATAGAAAACCATCGTTATTATTTTACACGTATTTATGTGTATATAAATTATGATAGTGATCCCTAGATAAGTTTAAGTATGTCAGTTTGATTCCAAAAAATAATTGAAGAGACATGCAATTACATTGTAGCAATTAGAGTAGTTGAAGAAAATTAGCAATTGTCGTTTGTTTTATTGAGAAATCGGAGGAAATAGCAATATCAAGAGATGCTTTTTGATTTTTGTAAAAAAAAAAATGAAAATAATAAGATTTTTGGCAAAAATGTGCCACACACATGACATATATTTCTTTAATCCCCAAATTACCCTCAATATGGTCGGATAACAGCTTTTGTGGATTACCATATATAAATTTTTTTATACCATTTTCATATACACTATAATTGTAATTGTGTTAACGGTATTGAATCTAGCACATGGATTTTCTTTTCCATATTGTATTTGTAAATATTAATATCATATTTAAATCAATCCATGATTTCTAATATTTCTCCCTAGTTCCTGGTTACCTAATTCCTAATTTTTCTCTCTACTTAAATTTAAATTTATCTTCCATTTTTTTTCAATTTTTTTTCTCAAATTTCATATCCCTTGAATTTTGAAATCTAATAAATTATATTACAATATATTAAATTAAAATATTTTAATCATCAAATTATTTTATAAAAAAATGAAGAAGGTATTTTAATTTAATTTAAATTTATAATAATACATGAAGCTATGAGATATTAATCTACCTTTACACATACAGTGTGATTTTAATGTAAAATTTTGTGATGATACTAGAATATTTGAAATTTAGAGGGAAAAGAGAAGTTTAACTTGTAAACATTTAATTTAAGTTATATTATGAGTTAAAATTTAGATATATATATATATATTTAAAAGATTTCGTGAGTTAAAATAAGGAAATTTAAAATTTTTTTAAAAATTAAAAAAATTAAAAAAAAACCCTAAGTTTTAAGCTATAACGTGGCACAAAAAATTCATAAACAAATATAAAAAAATATTTAAAGAGAAGCTAAGTCTAATTTTAGAGTGGCGCATAAAGCTTCATAAACAAATATAGATATATATATTATATATATTAAAAATCCTAAGGATGTGCTTGGGGCCCAATATGTGTTTTAAGCTCAGTGACATCCTATATCATCTCAATGTTTGGGGGTCCATTTTTATATATCACCAATTTGAAATATCCAGCCCAATGGTTTGCAAACAGTAATGGAAATTTGGATGGGTGTTTCGTATGTCCCCCTTTCCCTCATTCACACGTCTCTCCTTCTCCCTTTTCCCTCACTCACACGTCTTTTCGTCTCCCCTTTCGCGCATGCGAATCCTTCCACCGTTTCCCTCAGATCTCCTTCTCCCTTCTCACGTCTCTCTCAACCATCGTCTGAAACCCTAGCCACTTCAATCTTCTCCTCAATCCCGTCCTTAACTCGCTTTCATATGTCACCGTTTAATCTTCCCGCTTTCGTATGTCACAGATTTGTTCGTCTCCTTTTCGCGCATGCAAATCCCTCTCAGGACTCATCCTTCTGATCTCGAATCTGCCCTTTCCCTCATCCATTTCCATCAAATCTCCTTCTCCCATTTCCCTCTCACGTCTCTCTCGACCATCGTCTGAAACCCTAGCCACTTCAATCTTCTCTTCAATCTCGTCCTCAACCCACTTTCGTATGTCACTATTTCATCTTCCCAGTCTCGTAGATTTGTTGTTTTCTTCATAGATCTGTTGTTTTCTCACAGATTTAGTGTTTTCCCTTTTTTCCCCTTGTCGCTTCAATCTCGGCCTCAACCATGTCCTTTCCGCTTTGACGATCCTCTGTTCACTCATAACCCGTTGTATGACTTATTTTTGTTCCTCGGTGTTGCTTTGGTCATCGATCGTTGAATGCATGGCAGGGACTGGTTGAAGAATTTGCAGCTTGGTGGGGGAGAACATTGTCCACTTCAGGTTCGTTTTCTAAATCCTAGATCGAGAAATGATGAGTCTTTATTTTGTTTCTTCTGAAATTTTCAATTTCATGCCTCGATCCTCTGTTTTGTGTATTTGGTTTTCATGCCATGATTAATTTTTCTAAATGAGTTTTGTGTATTTCATTTTCTAAACATGTTCTGTGTATTTCATGTATTTCATGTTCTAAACATGTTCTGTGTACTTGATCCTCGATCCTCTGTTCTGTGTATTCTCTATTATGTGATTTGTTTCGTTTTTTATATTGTGTTTTCTTCTCTGTCTTTCCCTTCAAATTTTCATTTTCATGCCTTCATTCTCTATTGTCCTGTGTATTTGATTTTTCAATCATGTTTAACTTACCTACTAATTCTTTGTTTTATATTTTGTTGTTCTAATCCTAATATCCCGTTGAATCTTGAATTGTATTAGTCCTAGCTATTAATTTTTTTGCACGTTTTCAATATTATGCATTATTAATTACTTCATTTATTAAACTATCCATGATTTTATTAATGACTGTTCTGATTGTTTGCTGATTTTATTCCACTTACATATTTCTCCTACTCATTTAACCACTTCATTAATGACTCAACCAACTTATTAATTGGATTTGAGTTCATTTACATGATGTGAATTTAATTCTGAGGTTGGTCACACTATTTTTTTAAATAATTGTTGGGGTTGTTATTAATGTTCAAACCATTCCTCTCCAACCACCCATCTTCCTATATAACAACATTGGTCCATCTCTATTTGCTGAGAGCCTCCATTGGTCCATCTCTATTTGCTGAGAGCCTCCATTGTCCGAGATTTAGTTTGTCAATCTAGTGAGTTGTTTAATTTGATTTCTCTTTCTCTTCTTTCTATTCTCTAGTTATGTTATTTTCATATTATTAACTTCCTAACTTATGGTTCTTTGGTGGGTGGTAGGGTGCTTCATTGTGTTTTGATCCGGCAATCCGTGGACTCTCCATCCAAATACTACTTCATAAAAGTTACATTAGTAATTTTCCATTCCAACTAGTTCTCTTCCTACATTTTAAGTATTTGTAGATTTTTTCTAACTTCTGTTTTTTGTTTTGTTATGCAACCCAAACTAATACAGAACATTTAATTAGTTTGCGGTTAGTGTGTTACTTTTTTTTTTTTGTTTTTTGTATTCCTTTATATTCCATTTTAGTTATATATTTTTTTGGTGTGCCTCATTAGACTGTTTGACATTTTTTTGGTGTTATTGACTGTTTATTAATTTTTCACTATTTGACATTTTCTTGTGTTATCAATTTTGGTGTACTAGACTGTTTATTAATTTTTAAATTTTATATGCTTTTGATTCTGTCCTTAATTGTAATACCCAAATTGACCTTGGATAATTTGATTTTATAAATTCAAATTAACGACATAGCTTTTTTTTTTTTTAATGGAAGTATCCAATCATTAAAATCACATTAATTATTATTAATAATCTAAATTGAATCATATATTTGATATAGTAATTGTTTATACTCTTTAATATGATTTTTATATTATTTAATCATTTTTAATTATTTTAGTATAAATTATCAATATACAAATTATGGTCAATTATCACTATTCTAATCAATTTATTCATTAATTTATTCAATTTTCGTAATTAATATAATCATGTTTAATTAAAAAAAATTGAAATATTTTTTAAACTATCATCTATAATATAATCATGTCTTCAATTAATTAACTATTCATATAATGACGTCTTTAATTAACTTATTCATTTGTAGTAATTAAAATAACTTTGAAATGTTTAATTAATACAATCATGTCTTTAATTAAGTAACTATTTATTTTAGTTGCCCCATATAAATTATTGAATTAAAAACCGTCTTTGAAACATTTCCTTCCCAGTAAAGTTTTGAAACTAATACGTATTTTTGACTAACTATGGCTAATGCAACAACTTTCACATACCTTTGACCAACTTATGAAAAGAATAATAAAAATGTAAATTATAGATTTTTAATATAATTCAAATGTAAATTCTTACCTTTTTTTTAATATGAAATTAAGGATGAGATGATTAATTTACCAATCTACTAGTTAAACTATCGAATAACTCATGAAGTTGTAGTAATGTATTTCAATTCAGACCCATTCCCGATAAAACTATTTTTTCCTTTTGTATCCTAGGGATTTAGGTTTCTATCCCAAAATATGAAAAATAAAGAAGTCTTTACTTTTCTTTCAATCATCACCACATCCCAACGACAACTATTCCTAACGTTGGCTCTATTACTAAATGACCATCTTAGAATAGAGAACCAACCCTCCTACATTAGGCAACGAATTAGACAGCTAAACTTCTTTCGGCTTATTTATGAGAATGATGTCTGCTGTTGTTGAAGATGATGCCCTAAACTCTCGTCTCCTATAGTTTATAAACACAATTTTGAACAAACGATTGTGATGTATAATATATGATATTTTCTTCACTTATTGTCTATGAACATTGGATGTTTTATTTGCTTTACCATAAACCAATAAACTAAAATCCCTGGTTGTCATTATGTAACTTAAGTTGTCTATGTAGAGACATACAAGTAGATCATATCTCAAGTGATGACCAAAATGGTTTGTAGTATATGGATAAAGGAGGGAAACCTTATCCTAGTAACGCTATGGATACGACCCGCTTTGTAGAATAATTACAATTGTTATGACTTGCTATAGAAGGTTTGATCCTGATCATTCATGTGGGGTCATGCGAGTGGAGGCGTTCTATACAAAGAGTTTGTATAAGACCTGACCACAAAGTGTTAACGTCTCATTATATAACGCTGTTCATGACAGAGACTTCACTTCACTAGGATGACCATAGGTAACATGACCTCAATCCTGAGTGAGTTGGGAACTCCTGCCTTTAAGGGTGGTCCTTTGATTTGCATGGGTGCGAGTGGCCTGATCGTCGACTCAAACCTACCACTTTGGGGATTCGTCTAATTTGGGAGCTGAGAACTCAGGTACACGAGATGAAATTCACTCATTCCCTAAAGTAGGGGTAAGTAGATAGATTTCTCCCTTAAGGGCTGATCCCGGAGCTTGAACGATGTGGCACTACACACCTTCTCATGGCCCGAGAAATGTCCACACATAGTAGGACTATGTTGTATTGTTCATTAGAGGGATCAGTGGTACGTAAGGAGTTAGATGTAATTACAGGGGCAAAACGGTATATTGGCCCAGCTATACTTACGAGCATTTATGAAGGATTATTGTACTGTTGATTGGTTATATCTGATGGACACAGAAATATATCTGTGGTAAGAAGAGTTCAGCTGTCGGTCTTTAGTGGAATGCTTGACAGTTAACGGATGGTGGATCTCGTGGCTAAAGAGTTTAGTTGGCTATTCATGTACCGTTGGAGCTTCGAGCCATAGGTTCATAAGGTCCCCTTGGTAGCTCAATGGATTCAAGTTGAGAATCAGTTTTTTAGTCAATTTGAAGTGTTCAAATTGACAAGAGGGAGTTCGATTATATATGATATGATTGAACTGGTTAATTATATATGATATGATTTGACTCTATGTATGAGATACATTAATTGGAGGAAAATAGATATAAATATGATTTATATCTAATAGAGGAGAAAAAACTATGGTTTATATGTGATATTAAACTATAGGTTAATGAATATAATATGACTATATTAATTATTTTTAATTGGATAATTATGGGATAATTGTGCCGCCGTTTTCTCCGTAACCGTGTGATAGTGGGAAGTTTCATTCAATTTTCGTAATTGAAGAATAAAATGAAAATATTTTTCATGTTTGCAAAAGATCAAATAATTCGCTCATGAGTTGTATACAGTCTATCGCATAGCAAACTGAGAGACTACACGATAGTTCAACGTTGCTACACGATCATATACACGCGCGCCTCTTTCTAAACAATCGCATAAGTTTTTCTAAACGATCGTCTAGCACCCAAGCGTTTACTAAACGATCGTCTATACTATCGCTGCCTAATTCCTACACGATCGTGTACCTTCTTCTAAACGATCAAGCATTGTCTATACGATAGACCCTGCCTTCTCCCACTTGCTTGGTCGTTGTATACGATCTTTGTTTCCTCCTGCTCTCTACCAAATCCAATAGAGCCCACACCTTATGGATTCTCACCCTGAGAATATCGAGGGTTCTAAGTGGTGGTGTCATCCTCATTGTTGCTGAGTTCGCGTGGAGGCTGTTCGTGAGTAGACGACCGGGTGTTTTGGTGAACGATTGCTTGGACGTTCTAGTAAGAGCGAGAGAAGCAGTCCCTTGGAGAGAACGAGATTTTCTGTGGAAAAGTGTTCTTCAACTGGTACGTATCTCTTCTCTTTATTATTTAATTCTAAAAGCATGCCGATAATTTGTTGTTTATTGCATAACTTGTCTGTTAAATTGTAAATGTGAAAATTTTGTCACGATATATTTGGAACGATCCGCTTTTGCTTAGAGGTACTCTTGTATAAGAGTTTCTTCAGTCACAAGACCATGCGAATAGACAGATGGACTTTCGTCATCCTCTGTAACATGCTTAGGACGACCGATCATCTGGCATCCACTCAATGCGTTGACGTCCAAGAGATGGTGGCAATTTTTCTCCACATTTTGTCGCATGACGTTAAGAATCGAGTAGTTGAAAGACAGTTCGCACAGTATGATGAAACTATTTCGAGGGATTTTAGGTCTGTTCTGACCGCAGTATTACAACTTCAAAAGTTACTGCTGAAAAAATCAGAGCCTATCATGAGCGACTGCACTGACAATAGGTGGAAATGGTTTGAGGTATTAAACAATTCTAATTCCACTCCCAGTTAAATATTAGGTTCTAGATTTTTAGGAAACTAGGAAATGTTTGCCCCTTTATCAATGTATGATCACATACAGAACTGTCTGGGTGCATTGGATGACATATACATCAAGGTCAAGGTAAATGTAGCTGATCATCCCCGCTATCGTACCCGAAAAGGTGAGATAGCCACGAATGTGCTTACCATCTGTTCACCAACTGGTGAGTTCATATTTGTGCTGTCAGGGTGGGAAGGGTCTGCAGTCGATTCCAGAGTGCTTAGGGATGCAATTTCTCGACCACACGGGTTGAAGTTTCCTAAGGGTATAGACTTTTGTGATTCTATTATCTGGATTCAAGAGCAAATAGTTTGCCAACTATTTTTTTGTATACCATGCCTAGGTTATTATTACCTATGTGATACTGGATATCCCAATATCGAGGGATTCTTGGCACCACATAGGGGAGAGCAGTACCATCTTTCAGAATGGTGTGGTACTGGAAATGCACCACTAATCCACAGGATTTTTTCAACATAAAACATTCATCCGCTAGAAACTCCATAGAAAGAGCATTTGGTGTACTCAAAGGTCGTTGGGCGATACTACGTGGGAAGTCCTACTACCCAGTTAAGATCCAATGTAAAACAATAACGACATGTTGCCTACTGTATAACCTGATAGCGAGGGAGATAAGCCAAACTACAACGTCCAGAACAACGGATGATGAAGATTCAACATCTAACGAGCTTGGCGATGAAAATATACAATTTATTGAAACATCCGACGAATGGACCAGTTTTAGGGATGAATTAGCGACGCGAATGTTTGATGAATGGGAACAAGCATCATGAGCACAAAGTTTCTTGTTCAATTAGCTTTACTATGAATAACTTCCTCCTACTTTTAGACTATGTTATCTTTTGGTTCAAACAATCTACTGTATTAAATTATCTTAATTTATGTTGTGTTAATTGGTTCATGTGAATGATGAAACATGTTCTACGTTATTCATACTCAAACTTTGTTTATCTAACTGTGCCCAATTTATTTTATTAAGTTATACATATGTATGTAGTTGAATGGCAGGACGTGAGAAAATGATAAAACACATTTGGACAAAGGTTGAAGATGCACGATTAGTGAAGTCACTATTGCACTTGGTAGAAACAGGTTAGCAAGATGATAACGAAACATTCAAGCCTGGCTATCTACAACAGCTACAACATCTACTTACAGAAAAAATTCCTAGCTATTCCATCGGGTTGTCGACAATAGAGTGCAAGTTAGATTTTTAAAGTGACAATATTGTGCAATCGCTAAGATGCTGAGTAATGCATATAGTGGATTTGGTTGGAATGATGAGTTCAAATATGTGGAAGTAGAGAAAGAGGTTTTCGATGTATGGGTTCGGGTAAGAGAACATATTATAGTATATTATCTTAGAATGGTGAACTCTTTCTAATATAATATTATGTTCTAACATAATATACGTTCCTGTTTGTAGTTCCATCCCAACGCGAAGGGTTTGAGACATAAACCATTCCCCCACTATGATGAGCTTTCAATCGTATTTGGGAAAGATAGGGCCATTGGTGAAGGCAGTGACACCCCGTACGATCAAGCATCTGCAACAGATGAACATTTGGAGGATATTTGGTTAGGATCACAAGTTAATGAGCAACAAAAAAGTATACCTGACATGGGATGGATGAAGTTTTCCCAGATACACCCATCAGTAGGCATACTGGATCAAATAACGATATGAGAGGAACGAAACGCAAGAGGACTCCCTTCTAATCTGAAATGCTTGACATTTACGCACAACAATGGACGCTTAGGAAAGTAAAATGGAGAAACTTGTACAATGGCAAAAGAGAAATATGAATTGAAGCTCAAGAGGGGTAGGAGGTCATCGAATAGATCTACCAAGTTGAGGGTTTAGAAGAGGATGATCAGTTGGCCCTCATAGATCTATTAGTGAATAATATTCAGCGAATAGATGGTTTTCTAGCCATTCCACTACAACTAAGGAAAAGATATTGCATACATTTGTTGGCCAAGACTAGCTAATTACGTTCTCAGTGTTTGCAAGTTGGTTTGTTATTTGTAACTTTCCCTAGTCTCTTATTCCATAGGTATCATATTTGTTGATTTTTTGTGACATGTACAAATGACCCGTGGCATATAGCCCTTAGATATGGATGTAAATTTTTCTAAGCAAGTTGTAAAATGGTCATGTATAAAACCACCAAATTATGTAAAATCTTTTGAGGGGAATGAATTTAATGAATTTAATGAATTTCATATTTAGTATATTTTTATTTTTATCAGTGGAATGAATTAAATGAATTTCATGTCTGGTCTAAATTAACACTATTTTGTAAAATCATTTGGCTTTCGATGATGAGAAGTTTGGAATGAATAATATAAAATTGAACTGTATACCATATCTTAATATTGGAAAAAAAAATGCAATCAATGTCTTATTCCAAATAGAATAGAAACAATAATTGGAATATAAGTTTTTTCTTTAAAAAAAAAAATAGTGTTCATACAGACAAATTATTATAGAGTACAAAAACTGAACCCAATAGCACTGACATATGAACTCTGTACACCCAAACACAGACATATGAACTCAAACATAACAACTCTGCATACCCAAACACAGACATATCAACTCAACTCAGACATAACAACTCTGCACACCCAAACACAGACATATCAACTCAGACATAACAACTCTGCACACCCAAACACAGACATATCAATTCAGACATAACAACTCTGCACATCCAAACACAAATATATGAACTTCCCACATCCTATATCATCTCAGTGCCCCAAACAACCCCAGCGCTCCTACAAAGCTTCAATATTTAGCCTTCTTCTCCTCCTTCGCGTGAAGAGAACCAATAGCACTTTGTGCTAAGACTACCGTCATCGACTGCCTCGTGTTGCCGTCCATGTCAAGATTGCCACCGTCACAAAGGGTAGTGTCGAAAGTGCCATGGATCTTTCTCTTTCTCATTCTCATTCATTATCTCCTTCTTGTTTTCTTTCTCCTTAGATTTTTTTTTTTTTTTTTTTTTTTTTTGTAGTTGTATACTGGCCAACCATCACTACTACCACCGTGTGGTTGTCAAAGAAATCAGTCCGCAATGTTTAGGTGAATATCAAACCGTTTTGCGGGGTTTTTGTTAAAGTTTTTGTTTTTAATCATATTTCCAATAGTTACATCTCCTGTATTTAATTCTTTCAAATACTCACTTGCCAACAACTTCACTTGTACAATCAACTTTGCTTTTCCTCACCTTAGAGTAAGTCTATTGTTGTAGACATCCATAAATTTCTAATGACCCCGTCATCATCATCCCTCGTACACGTGTTCTATAGGCAGCTGGATGATTTTTAATTTTTGCTTATGGAATGTTTAGATATTGTATATATGTGATTCTAGAATATTTAGGTAAAATATATTTGTGGTATTCGTATTGCTTTAAAGCAATGTATCTTTGCATTCTCGTTTATACGTTGCTTTAGGGTAGTTTTTTCATTTACTAATTAGTATTTTTTATTATATAAATTCGTTTTACTATTTTTATAATTTTGAAACCTTTTTGCCATTTTTTCAAATAAAACTTTAAAATTTACTACTTCCCTTTGTCAACCCATATATTTCTCCGATTGACCCTCTCAAGTTTTGGGTCATTTTGTTAGGCCCATTGGCAGTGTCAAGCCCAATCTCAAATTGCTCATTTTGTTCTTTCCTTGGCCAAAAAGCATGGGGTGAATATGAAATTTTCCATAAGATTTCATATATATTATATGAAAATGTGGACCATAAATTTATACAACTAGTTAAGTTGAGTAATTATTAGTTTTACTTTTTTTTAATTCAACAAAGACAAGTGAGGGCGAGAGGATTTAAACATCTAATATCTTATTAATGGAGTATATATCTTAATTATTTGAACTATGTTTATGTTGTTATAACGCTTAGACGTTTATTATTGTATATTCATTCAAAGGACTTGGTCAATTTATATTATTAGTCAATTTATATTATAAATTGACTAATGTAGTTTCATTTTCTCACTCTATCACCATTTTCCCTCTCCCTTCCGTAAGTCTCAATATCTATTTTTTAGCACTCCCTATCCATTCGTTGATCATTTTTTATAAACAATTTGATCTATATATCTACCGAATTATGTTTGAATTGACAATATAGTCTCTTGACTCCACATGAAGCATATATAACCTATAAAGCTAATCCCTTACTAAAGATAATAGATAATAGATAGAAACAATATAATTGGAAAAATATAATACACTTTTATTCAAGACAAGCCCACTATAAAGTTCTTATACATCAATCTAAAAAGCAAAAAATCAACCTTATAGTACAAATGAAAGTACATCAAATCCAAATATAAACAAATAATATCACTTGAACTTTCCCAAGGAATCAATATAACACCCATTTCTATAAAAACTAAATAAAAACCCAAAAAAAAAAAAAAAAGACCAAAAGAGTAAAAGAAAGGTTTTTAGAGAAAAGGGTCTTGAGAATGATCAAATGGCTCATATTGGTGAGGCTTATTGAGAAGATGTTTTTTTGGACCTCTAAAGCTTCCATGGTTTATTCTCTCCTTTCTTCCCCATATGAATGCATCATGATCATGAAACTTCATTGAAACATCTTTTTCTTTGCTCTCTCCAATGGCAGCTACAACTGAAATGAAGGCCAAAATGAAGATGAAAATGAAAGAAAATTTGGCCATTGAATAATAGTTTTTGGATTTGTTTTTGTGGGATTGGTAAATATATATATATAAATAAAGGGTTTCAAGGGGATTGCTTTGTTTTCAAGTCATGTTGGTAATAATTTTTGCCTTGGTCACACTCATGGTTTTAGATTATCATGGCATATATCCCTTTATTGCAAGGTTGGTTTTTAACTTTTACGACTTTCAGTTACTTATTTTTGTCAAAGTGGATAGACAAATATCTTTTTATTTAAGGTCAAAGATTCAAATCTTCAAACTTTACTCACTATTCTAAAAGAATATACTTAATTTCATTTATAAGATTAATTTGGAAAAATGTTATGAAACTGGATTTTGTTATTCATTATAACATTTATAGAGATTTTTTCATTCACGACACTACTAAAAAAGTTAGAATCCATTACATAAAAGGAAAATCAAACAAACTTCATAAAATGTGTTAGCCATGTTTTTGGCGAAAAAAGGGAGTTTAACAAAATATTTTGTAATCATTTTCACGACAACATTTTTTTTTTTTTTTTTTTTTTGGGTTAGGTTTTTAAGTATAATGAAGATGGAAAATTTGAACTACAAACATCTTGATCACTAACACAACATTTGAATTGTATTCACTTTGATACTTTTATTTGGTTGGTTTAATTTTTCTTAATTGGTGTCTGTGGTTGGTTGTTATGATTTAGTGGAAGAAGAATAAAAGGGCAGTATAATGGTCGCAGTAATTATGCAAAGTTTTGAATGCTAAAAAGGTCATTATTGCTCCAACATGGATGAGATAGATAAACAACAAAGGCTATGAATTAACGTCGGTTTGGAATGACTATTTAATTACTCAAAAAAAAAAATCACTTAAGAATATATATATATATATATATTTATTTTGGATTTTCATTTGGTTCCCACACGCCCAATTATCAATATTGAGTGTAATATGGTGATTAAGACACTTGTTGCTTTTGCTTAAGTCGAAGATTCAATCAATCATCCACGTCTCTTGATTCAAGAAGAAAAAAAATCAAACTCACTCATTATTATAGTTTATGCTTTTATTATGTCATCAAAGTAGTCTTGATTTTTTTAAGAAAAAAATGAAAATAAAGTTGGGATTTTTTTTTTTTAAACAATATAATGTCTATATGAGAGGGTAAAAATAAGATTAATACCTAAACAAATAAGTTTTTTTCCTTAAAAAAATAAATTTACCTATTAAATCTTGCTCAGCTAACTTAATAAATAAGACGCCAATTCCAGTTCAAAGTTAGATCACTCCTCATCCAAAAATTGTTGAACCAAAAGTGCACACACATTTGGAGCAAAGCCAACATTTGGGGCAAACCCTTCTTGAAAGATTATAAATATGAAGACAAAGTATAGTTCAACTAACGTAAATTGATTTAATACTCCACATATTAAAAAAAAAAAAAAAAAAAAAAAAAAAAAAAAAAAAAAAAAAAAAAACGTACAAGAACTTAAATATAAAAGGAAAAATTGAAAGGAAAAAAACCCTTTTACTTTGCCATTTGTTTCAAAGCTCTTTTTAAAAAATTTACAATATTACCCATAACGTTCCATAAATGTTTCAAACCACTCATGTATTAGAAAATTCTTTCCAATTGTTGTTTTTTTTAAAAAAAAAAATGAAGTTAAATATAGCAATTTTTGGGAAAAAAAATATGGATACTTTTTAAACAAATGATAAAGTTCAAGAATACTTTTATCCGATAATTTAGTCCATGTAAAATTTTACACTTAGGCCATGTTTACACACACAAAAAAAAAGTAATAAATGAATGGTAATATGAAAAATAGGCCCCATGTTGTTGTTTACACTATCTTCCATACTTGCACTAACACGTAGAGTTCACTGCCATAAAAAAATGCAAATTGACGAGCGGAAGGCGATAAATCGGTTTACATTTCGAAATTATATTATTGTTACCATTAGTAGTACAATATGAGAAGTATTCATACCACATTTATTGTTATTGTTGTCATTACCATTACTCTTTAGGGTCAAATTATAATAGTAAATGTGGCAGATTAATAATTCTAAGTAAACGTGATAAAAAACAATTCAATTATATTTGCAATTTGAGCCCATTAAACTAAATAGAATTCAATTATGATTATACCAATTTTTATTACGAATCGGTAAATGTAGCCAATGAAATAACTCATTTTCAAAGCAAGCTAAAATATGCAGTGTATTTTTGCATTTCTCAATGGAGAAGTATAATGCAGGGTGCTTGAACCACCCATCAAGCAAGGCCCACCTACACCATATGTAATCAAGAAACATATGAAGTGACCCACTTGCTGACCTGGAAAAATATAAGAGGTTCAAATATAACAGAAATATCCCAAAAAGCCCTTCCAACACATTATCCTATCCACAATTCCCCATCTCCCATAATCTGACACTTCTATTTTCTTCTGGCTGAAATCTTCTTTTGAAATCTCATGGATGAGATTCACAGCCCTTCCCAGTTCTCTCCTCTCTCTCTCTCTCTCTTCTTTCCTCCCTAACATCCAAAACCTTAAACAAAAATACTCAAACAAACTCTACCCCTTTTTTGCCATCTTCAACTCAAAAATCCCCATCTAAAATTCACAAACCATCAAATCCCCAGTTAAACAAACCTTGTTTCCATCAGTTTCGACGTCTCGATATCAACCGTGATCCGTGTTCATAGGAAGCCATTATGATTCTTGAGTCTTTTCAGAATTACTAGTGTGTCAAGATGGTAAGCGTAGCATTTTGTTTTGCTGTGCTTTTTTGTAGATTTCTAAGATGGTAAGGACAAGAAAAAATGATGGGGACATCAGTCCTTAACTATAATCATCATTTATTGCCCTCAAAAGATTTACCTCAGACTTCAGATTTGAGTTTGAAGCAGAAGGAGCAAGAATATTTGTGCCTTCTGAAGAAATGCAAGAGCTTAGAAGAATTCAAACAAGTTCATGTTCAAATTCTGAAGTTGGGTCTTTTCTTGGATTCTTTCTGCTCAAGCAGTCTTTTGGCTACTTGTGCTCTTTCAGAGTGGAACAGTATGGATTATGCCTGCTCCATTTTCCAGCAATTGGATGAACCTACCACATTTCATTTCAACACAATGATCAGAGGGTGTGTAAATAACATGAACTATGAGAATGCTATATACCTGTATAATTCTATGCTTCAAAGAGAAGTTGAACCCGACAACTTCACGTACCCGGTAGTTCTCAAGGCTTGCGCTCGGTCAGCAGCAATCGAGGAAGGAATGCAGATTCATGGTCATGTATTCAAGCTAGGTATGGAAGATGATGTATTTGTACAGAATAGCTTAATCAATATGTACGGGAAGTGTCAGAATATCGAACGTTCTTGTGCTATTTTTCGACGTATGGAGCAAAAGAGTGTGGCTTCTTGGAGTGCTGTAATTGCAGCTCATGCTAGTCTTGGATTGTGGTGGGAATGTTTGATGTTGTTTGAGTATATGAATAGAGAAGGATGTTGGAGGGCTGAGGAAAGTATATTAGTTACTGTGGTTTCTGCTTGCACTCATTTGGGTGCCCTTCATTTAGGAAGATGTGCCCATGGTTCACTATTGAAGAACATCACTGAACTAAATGTTGCAGTTATGACTTCCTTAATGGATATGTATGTGAAATGTGGGTCTTTACAAAAAGGATTGCGTCTCTTCCGGAACATGACCAAAAAGAATCAATTATCCTATAGTGTCATAATCTCAGGGCTTGGCTTACATGGACATGGTAGACAAGCTCTAAAAATCTTCTCAGAAATGGTTGAAGAAGGGTTAGAGCCTGATGATGTTACCTATGTTGGTGTTCTTAGTGCTTGTAGTCACTCTGGCCTTGTCGATGAGGGTCTCAATCTTTTCAATAGGATGAAGTTTGAGCACCGGATTGAACCAACAATGCAGCACTATGGTTGTGTGGTAGACCTAAAGGGACGAGCGGGTTTGCTTGAAGAGGCATTTGAGCTTGTCCAAAGTATGCCTATAAAAGCAAACGATGTT
Organism: Benincasa hispida; assembly: GCF_027475165.1. Classification (NCBI taxonomy): domain Eukaryota; kingdom Viridiplantae; phylum Streptophyta; class Magnoliopsida; order Cucurbitales; family Cucurbitaceae; genus Benincasa; species Benincasa hispida. Next base: position 9,091,204 of record NC_143482.1, on the reverse strand, counting down.
GTTTGGCGGAGCCTTCTAAGTGCTTGTAAGATTCATGACAACTTAAAACTTGGTGAGATAGCTGCAGAGAATCTATTCCGAATGTCTTCGCACAATCCTAGCGATTACCTAGTTTTGTCTAATATGTATGCCAGAGCTCGGCAATGGGAGAATGCAGCTAAGATCAGGACAAAAATGGTCAACGATGGCTTGATCCAAACACCAGGGTATAGCTTGGTGGAGGTGAAAAGCAAGGTATACAAATTTGTTTCACAGGATAAATCGAACTGCAAATTGGGTAAAATCTACGAGATGATTCATCAGATGGAATGGCAATTGAGATTTGAAGGCTATATGCCAGATACATCACAAGTTATGCTTAATGTAGATGAAGAAGAAAAGAGAGAGAGATTGAAAGGTCATAGCCAGAAGTTGGCTATAGCTTTTGCTCTCATTCATACATCACAGGGATCTGCCATAAGGATAATTAGAAACCTGAGAATGTGTAATGACTGTCATACATACACTAAACTGATTTCAATGATCTATAGAAGAGAAATTATTGTAAGAGACCGGAATCGGTTCCACCATTTTAAAGATGGAAACTGCTCTTGTAGGGATTACTGGTGAATCACTGAACTGTTCAACTATGATTTATGGGAGAAAAACTTCCCCATATATTTGCATTTTAAATTTCTAGAATGTCTTAGCTTAGCACCTAGGGGAAGGTGGAGCGTTGACAATGCTATATGAAGAAATGGTAGAAAGCAAATAATAGGCAGATGGATGACATTAACAAGATGATCCCTAATTTTGCTTCAGAATGGCACCAAAACAAGTATGCTACCACCCAGTATAATTAAAGAATATTAATCAGAACACAAGCAGACCATTGGCAATATCGGGAAAATGGCACCAATGGCCTATTTTTTCAGAATCAAATGAGAGTTGACTCAACTTTTAAAATTATGTTTTTTTGGCCTTTTGTTTATGTCAGCCTAGGATGAAATTACTAAAATGACCCAACTTTAAAAACCTAGGCATTTGTTCTGCACGCAAGCTGCCGCCGCCTTCTCCTCCTTTTTTTATCATTCTTCATTCTTCATTCCGCAAAACAAGTTGAGATGAAGATGGAGTGTGAAGGGCATGAATTTTCTTCGTTTTCGTTCTGCAAAATTGGATATCAAAGATGGATGATGGAGCGTGAATCAGAGTGAGAGCGAGAAACGAGAGAAAGAATCTGAACAAAGAGAAAAAATCAAAGAAAAAATTTACAATTGTGTCTGATAAAGAACAAGAGGAAGGAGCAAAAAGCGAGAGTCAGGCCCTCACTCGTGTTTTAAGGTCAAATGAGCACTTTCACCCATGACTGACGCTGACCTCAACAGAAGACCATTTTTTACTCGTTTTTGGACCTTGGGCCAAATTTCAGTTGGACCTCCAAAGAGGCCATCCATACAAATTTCCCGGCAACATCAACTCTCCAGAATAATCAAAGCTCCAAAGGTAACCCTTTGGAGCAGAATGATATGAAAAACCAGGGAACATTAATGCTAGCTAGTTCTCTTATTAATAAAGAAAGAGTAATACATAATGTAAATAAAAGAAGATTACATTAACGTTCATCCAATCAGTGAATGAGGTGAAGCAATTATTAATTATCTAATAATTTGGAATAATTTTTCAAAGAAAATTCACTTTTTCAATTGAAATGATAAATTATTTGATATAATAGAACAAGATGAAAACCTTCCTTTTCCTAAATATGAACTGATGAGACAGCTGATGTAATTGCCTTGGTTCGTGGATCACAACTTTCCAAAGCAACACCACGGGGATCTTCTCTAACAAGGAGAGTCAAAATATCCAGTGAACTCCATGATTTAGTCACATTGCTGATTGAGTCTCCCAAGGTCACAGCAAAAACAGCATCAAACCCACCTGCCCCGGGAACACCGGCTAACAGGACTCCTTCCATATTCATGGTAGTATCTAAAAGCTTCGTTTGTGAATCTGGCTCAATCTACAAATCCCAAAAAATGGAGTTCAATTATCTACACATGTATTTGTCACCGACACCATGTCCCGACAATTATCTACACAAGTACTTGTGCGACAAAATGCTAGATAATATAATATAAGCGAGCAAAGTAATTAAAGAAGGATAAACTAACCGGAACACCAGCAGCTTCACCCATTAAGCGCATATGATGCCTGATCTGGAGCATAGCATTTCTTGCTCCTAATAATGCTTTGATGATGGCTTGCTGGCTTGGTTCTGTGGCTTGATAAATCCACTGCCAGTATTTTTAAAATTGCTTCAATATTAATGCAGATAGATAGATATATATGAAAAGAGACATAATTTGCTAACATATTCTAAGTTGAAAGTAATTGCATCCTGACTAAAAACCAAAGACCAAGTTAGATACAAATTTCGGGTCTACAGTATATTTTGTGTAACGTGGTATTTTAGACTTCTGGTCCACCTCTCACATTTTGCAAAACTTTCACGATTAGTGATCAATTATAGTAGTATTTCTTTTTCATTTTTCAAAAAAAGGCTATTACTTCAATGATAGATTTAGATTATAAAGGTGAGAGAAGTACCTTCTCCGAGGTCAGCTTGCAACAATGGTTTATGATATATTTATAAGCATCCCAGTGTTCAGATGCAAGTTTACTCAACGTATTGAGTTGATTTTCAAGTTCTGAGTTCCCTTCGGACAACTGCCTCCACGTCTCTAGGGACCTTTGAGGGTCAGATTTTTGCCATTTTTTGACAGCACCTACCATTGAAGGCGTGGATGACCCTCCTACTCCTGGCTCCCCAAGTACCTGTCCAAAGCACCATAATGATGAACAAAAAAAGAAAATGTATATGTGGAAGTAACAATTGTATAAGAAACTGAGCTTTTATCTGAAGAACATGAAAGAATGTAAAAGGTCATACAAATGCACATAATTTGAGTACAAAAACCAAGAAAAGAAAGAACACAATTTGGAATTTCAAATTTCTACTCCCCCCACCAGTTCCTAATTGTTAGGAGAGCAATATAAAAAAAAAAAAAACAACAAATTATATATACAAACATACATATATATATATATATATATATATGCAAGATGCACACCAAATCTGACGTACTTGTTAAGGGAGAGAACTCATTACCAAAACTGAGAAGCATGGGTGTCATGTTATTGTGAAACAGAGTTTAGTAAATCACTGAGCTTAATGACTTCCAGAAATTTAGAAAATAAAGTGACAGTAGAGAAAAAGATTAAAATCTATTCACAAAATTTGTCTATGATGATGACTCAACAGAGGCAGACCAGAAAAACAAGTTGTATTGAACATCACAAATCAAAATTGATGGGCTTAATAAAACATAAGTTCCTGTGATGACAAGATCAAGTGACAATAAGGTGAAATTCAGATTCCTGTGGAACAAATAAAGCTGAATTTCGCAATGTGTGGAGCATGCAGAGTTGAAGTATGATTGAATAATTATAAGTGCTCGTAACCCTCCAGAAAGTGTATGATAAGAAAGTATGAGTCTCATAATATTAGATTAAGTGGGAAAATCTTCAAATCAGTCTCCATTAATAGAGCCACATTTCTTTAGCACACAAAATAACTTCTAAACGTACAATCTTTTGAAGTGGTAATATAAAAATGCCTTCTAAAATCATTTTTAACCAACAGATTCCGGAAGCTTACAAGAGTCATTAATGGAGGCAAAGAGAACTTAGTCCTCTCATGGTCCCACTTCTGATTTAAGATATCGACAATGACCTCTTCTATGGGTAATCCATTCTTGGCAGCCTGCATGGTTGCATATAGACAATAAGGCAACAGAAAGTAATGGAAGTTTTAATTGGAGGGAAAAAGAGAGAGAGATTTCTCAAAAGGGGTGCAGTACGAAGCCTACTTTACACAATTTATTATTATCAGACTCATTGATTAAAGGTCAAATACGTAATTGAGTTTGTTAGTCACCTCTTGAATATATAGCTAAGCTAAGTCTCATAGATGTTATAAAATTGGCACAGCTTGCAATTTATAATCCGACAAATGGTAGGTATATGAAATGATTTGGGTTACAGACGGTCAGAAACAGTGTAAATGCCCAAAAACTCAGTTGCTTTTTTTACTTCCCAGAGCAGAGGAATGTCCCCTAGGAGTTCTCTAGGAGGGTTATACATCCAACGACCAACAATTATAAAGTCACTGACTCACTATACTTTGGACTTCCATCAGCATCCTATGCGGACAAGACCAAAGTAAAACAAACCTGCTGTGGAAAAAATCAGTAAATGTCTTCATTAGGTAGTGAAGTTTTTGGGAGAAATTTTTCAATGTACAGGTAGGAAACAAAACAACCTTCTCATATTAAAGGAAATATGCACCAAAAGTGATGAATTCATATTATTTAAGTTCAAATGCAGTCTGACCAAACAACACATAAAGAAGGATAGCCCATGAAGAAGAGACCTGAGCAGAAGAAAGCACTTCTGGTGAAAACCGAACATAGCGTTGACTACCATAAACTGCAGAACTGACATCAAAGCCACTGCCAACTTTTCCTTGTGCAATGCAATGGGCACTTTGAGCTATTATATGCACCAAATCAAGATCCGCACTGCCTCTCTGTTCTTGGTCACCTGTCGATAAGGAAAGATTTACAACCCCTAGGTAGTTAAGTAAAGCAGCAACTACAGCAGCTGTCATTGCAGCAGATGAGCCCAATCCAGTTTTTGCAACATCAGGCTTGCAATCTTTTCCATATGATTCCTCATCATTGAATGTAATTGATGAAAAAGGAGGCAAGGAAGCCAATGATTCTGACGTTAGTGGGAGTCCACGAGCCTCAATCTAGGAAAAAGACATTGCATAAACTATTTAAAAAAACGTTCTAGAGTACAGCCAAATAACAAGCAAGAAAATCAATGAAAAAGAGGTTAATGCCCAATTATTGTCCCGCGGGGGGGGGGGCCCCCCCCCCCCCCCCAAAAAAGGGAAATGAGAGAGAAAGCAAGGCATGAAACATTCTACTTACGAGAAATGGGATAGTACCTGACTCCGATAAGAGTAGAACTCATTGCAACCTAAAATAGTGATATCAAGTCCTGCAGGTTCAGTCCAAATGAATCATGGAGTTAGTAGGATATATAAGCAATTTGATTATTGCAAGATGAAGATAGGGAATGAGCAAAAACTTAACACACCTTGCAAGAGCAGTTTGTGTAATGCATCCTCATTGTCCTTGTCAACAAATTTTGCACAAGCAGCTGCTACACAATATTCCACTGCTCTTTCTACAAAAGGGTTTCTTGATTGACTGAAGCAGTATGCAATAGATATGAGTCAACATTAATTAAGAAATGAAAAGCATTTTACCTCTATCTTGCTAATAACCCTGATCTCAACAAATCCAAATTCATTAACTAGAGATAACAGAAAATAGAAAAGCCCATCCATAATATGATAAAACTACACTAACTTAAAACACTGAAATTTCAAGTATGATGGTGGTCAGGAATGTAAGATGAAACAAACAACTGAACTTAGCTTGTTTTATTTAGATAACAGCACAAACAGGTGCTTGCTTATAAACAGAATTTCCAACGCTTAACTAGAATGGCTAATTTACTTGCCTTGGAGAGACACTCTGAAGGGATTGGTTTTTCAATGACAATTTGTAGATGCTCTCTCTCAGGAGCTGAGGAGATGTCAATTTAACATCTGTCCATGACTGAAAAATATGGACCATTAAGCAAAAATGAATTTGACATATGTTGATTGAAAACTTTTTCTCAAGAGTTCAAATCATTATACAGACACTGAATTCTAGGAGTAATATTAATAACAAGATAATGAATGAATCCCCTTTCCTATTCTAACTACTCTCTCTAAGCAATAGAATTCAGCTCATAACCAGTCATAGGTAGCACTTGTTCAAGCAAGGTGATATTCCCCAAGGTGAAAAAAGCATAAAGCCAGAAGTATATGACTACTAATATTTGGTTTTCATTCTCGGATTAGCAGGAATTACTTTGATCCCAATTCTCAATGTACTGTTTCCACTCAGCAGAAAACTTAATCATGAACCAACAACAAAATAAAGAACATATCATGAACAACATCCAATTACCAAACCAAAATACGGTTAACAGAGCTGAAGTTTGAAGGACTAAGAAACAACAAATTTCACAGGGGATAATTATCAAAGAACCACGCACCCATGCCCAGCTGTCAGGCTTGATTTCCTCGTAAATGGGTTTTACAATTGCATAAAAACGAGCATTAGTACTAAGTACGAGCCCAGCATTCGGTTTCTCCAAGACAAGGTAACCTCCGGTCATTAAAACTTTCCCTGGAGCTGAAGCAACCCTGCCAGATATAAAATTGCAGCAAAAACAGGATCATAAAAAGCATGTCAAACATACTGCCAAAGATAGAGATCATACTGAAAGTAGTTCAGTATCCTCGACTACAATCCTAGAGCTGGAGTAGGAGTAGGACTAAAAATTAAACAGTCGTTTAATTAATTTCTTTTCCCGATATCAAAATCAAACTAACAAGAAGGAATCACAAACAAACAAATTCCTGAATCGATCAATCGTAAATGACGCAATCAATATAAACAACGTAAAGGACGAACAGACTTACACGGCCATTTCTGCTCTTTCTCGGTCAACTTCGACTTCAAATTAGCTTCTGAATCAACTCAAACTAACGTATAATTGCAAATGCACAAGAAATCAATGATTGATATTAAACTGGAAGTATTTATATCAGAAAAGAAAATGTATAGAAAAATTTTCTGAGAGAGAGAAGAGTGTAAAGACAGCTTACAGGTCGTGATGGTACAACCGGAGGCTCAGAAGCAATAGTTGAATCAAACTTTTGAGCTCTAAGAACTTCGACTGTCAAAGACTGAAGAGTGACCGTCGATTCCGGCTTTCTGATTGATTTCCAGGTTGAAGTTCACAAGATTTTCAACAATTTGCAGCTGCGAAACTGGAAATTCACCCTTCAATCTTGAGCTCTCCGGCGAAAGAGAATGATTTAAGAGCAGTTTGACCTTCGTTCCTCCTCCTTTCTAAATATTATTGATTTAAATTCAACTGTTCTACTGTTAAACATTCATGATTCACGATTCACGAAAACAAAAGGTAAATTACCAAATTAAAAAAAATAATAATAAATAATAAAATATCATTTTGATCCATTCTTGAATGTCAAATTTCAATGGAAATTTTGTACGGATGACATATTTTTTGGGCTCAAAATATCAAAGGACACATTTTTAAAAAATAATGTCAATTGACCATTTGCTGACATCATCGTCATACCAAATTACGTAAATTGCCCTCACAAGTGCCAACACTCTCGCTCTCGCTTTAAATTCCCTAGTTTGATGTGATTGCTCGTCAGTGTAAGAATGATTTGACAATTTTCAAGATTAAAACCTCAAATCAATAATCCCTAAACACAATACAATGGTGATTTCTTTAAACTTTAAACTCCATTTCAACGGTGATTACTTCCATGGTTTTCGACGGTGTTTTGTTGAATGAAGTTTTTTTTAACGGAAATTTTCAAGACGAGGCTTTTTCATAATGAATCAGGTTTTTCAGAACGATGTTTCATTATTTTTGTTGTGTTATTTCTGGAAAGGTAGGAATTGAGCATTACGAAATTTTGTATTGGGAAAGAGAAATCGAGAGGTAAAACAAGAGTGAGAGAGAGTAAGAGTATGAGAGAGAGCGAGATTAAGAGAAAGTGAGAGTACACTTCAACTGCTTGTACAACTTAATGACAAATGTTCTCTTGCTTTGTAGGATGATAGAAAAGTGTCTACTTATTCGATATGGAGGTGATTAGGATGAGAATGAAAGTTCGTATATTGAGGGCGAGTTGTTACATTGAAGTATGAAGAACTTAAATGTCACATTTACAGGGTTACAAATGTCAGTTTTTTAGAGTTTGGTCTAATAATGAGAGTTAAATATAAGTTTGAATACGAAGCCCCTCCACAATACATAGAAATGATGACACTTCTTTTTCGGGAAGAGCTTAGTAGACTTCGATTATCTGTAACACTAAAATCGAATCAGGACGAAAATATTAGAATAGGGATTAAAAATGTGAGTTATAATGATACGACTATGGACAGACAATACGAGGAATCATATGAGTTTCATCGGAAATAGGATGATATTCCATTGTCTACCAACATTGTACCATCAACATTATCACTAGATAATGACCGCACTAATCCAGCAGGATTGAATTCGATGAATTATGGTGATACAGAATTGGGTGGTACTTCAGTTGTTGGTAATGAGAGATCATCTAGACTTGATTATATGAATTGTGGTCATCCAGAGCAACGTTGTGGTCCTTCAGTGGATAGTAATGAGCAACCAACGGGATTGAATGAAATGGATCGTGATCGTAGAAATGTGTGTTGTTCTACAGCAGCTTCAGTGGTTCCACCATCTGTGTCTTCAAGTCATAAGGAAGAGTTGATTATGCCTGGTACCTCTTCATCTGAGATAACGTTAAAGTTGCTGAACTATTTTTGAATAAAAAGGACTTGAAAATGCGATTATCTATTTTGTCCATTAACAAAAAATTTAAATTTAGGGTCGGGAACTCAATCAAATCTTTGCTCACTGTCAAATGTATTGGGGAGACTTGTAAATGGAGCCTTCGTGCAGTGAAAATGAAAGGGTCTGATATATTCAAGATTACAAAGTACTCACGTTCGCACACATGTTCCATCAGAATTTTGAATCACGACCATAGACAAGCAACTGCTACTGTTGTTGGTCAGTTGATTAAAGATAAGTTTACAGGCATAGGACGTATTTATAAACCTTGTCATATTGTTGAGGATATGAAGAGAGATTATGGCATGAACATAAGTTACGATAAAGCGTGGTGTGCAAGGGAAGTCGCATATGATCCCACTAGAGGTACTCCAGAATACTCATATTCCATACTACATGCTTATGGGGAAGCGTTAAAAATAGAGAATCTGGATACAATGTTTGAGATTGAACTTGAAGATGATGTGAATTTCAAGTATATTTTCATGGCATTAGGGCCTTGTATTAAAGGTTTCACATGTCGTCGACCTGTGATAATTGTTGATGGATCGCACTTGAAAGGAAAGTACAAAAGAACCATATTGGTTGCAGTTTCTATGGACAGGAACAATCAATTATACCCACTAGCATATGCAATAGTAGACAATGAAACCCAACGATTATGGAAATGATTTATGTCGAATTTGAAATGCACTATCGGAGAACCCAAAAATCTGATGTTTGTGTCTGATCGGATGGTATCTATCAGCAATGCTATTCGTGCATTTTTTTTGTGCACATAGCACATAGAACAGAATCTTATTACAAACTTTAAGGACAATACAGTCGTTGGGATATTTAAAGATGCAGCAAGGGCATTTCGCACGACAGAGTTTCAGACAAAATGGGATGAACTCTGTAGTTTTCAAGACGATGTTGTCACGAAATATCTGGAAAACATCGGTCTTCAAAGGTGGGCATGGGTTTACCAAATAGAACAAAGATATGACAACATGACGTCCAATAATGCAGAGTATTTCAATTTGTTAACTAAAGAGTATCGGCTATTGTCCATAGTATGCTTGATTGAACATGTTAGAGAATGCTCCAATCATAGTTCTACGAACAGAGGAATTATTGGGCATCTCGAACGACATTATACTCTGACTACTGTGAAACCCGATTGGCAAGTGAAGCCGATAAGGGCAAACGATATCGAGTTGAGCCTATTGATTGTTATCAGGTTCACATGCGAGATAAACAATTGGACGGTATTGTGAATCTTCACACGAAGGAATGAACGTGTAAGGAATTTGACTCACTTAGTATCCCGTGTTCGCATGCTATTGTGGCCTCCAAGGAACGAAACATACCCATTCAAAGGCTTTGTAGTCGATTTTATACAGTGGACTCTCTAATGACTGCGTATGTGAAGCCTATAAATCCACTCGGGCACATATCTAAATGGAAGAGAGCCCTTGGATATGTAGAAAAGAATATCCATCCTCCAAAGTTTGTGACATAAGTCGGGAGACAAAGAGTGAGAAGAATACCATCCAAAGGAGAATTTCGCAAACAAATAAAATGTGGTAAGTGTGGGAATATGGGCATAACTGACAAAACTGTAGCGAACTGCTCACAACTGTGCAACGTACTGAAAATGGCAAAACTGATTCAAATGTTGGTCGAGGTTGATTTTCTAAATATAGACCCAGTTATGTTCTCATTCTGTATGTCTCGATCTATCATAATGTCACTCATCCGTACAAATTTATGTATAGACTCTTAGAATGTCACTCATGCTTATGTATAGACTTTTATGAATACCATCAGAATGTAAGTCTCGCTCTCTCGATGTATTGCTCTCTCCATAAGTGTTTCTCTCCCTAAACCCCAGAACGAAAACAAAAAAAACCATAGGTTCATAGTATTTCTAAACCCCAGAATGACCCATCCTTTTCGGTGTCGCTCTCTCTAGTATCATCATTTTCGGTGTCGCTCTCTCTAGTATCGCTCTCGCCGATTTCACTCTCACTTATCTCGCTCACATTCTCTTTTTACTTGTCTTCAACCTCAGAACACATTGAAAACCAAAAAAACAAACAAAAAAAACCATAGATTCACAGTATTTTTAAACCCTAGAATGACCCATCCTTTCTAATGTCACTCTCTCTAGTATCGCTCTCACCGATTTCGCTCTCACTTATCTCGCTCACATTCTCTCTTTTTACTGGTCTTTAACCTCTAAACACATCGAAAACAAAAATAAAAAATCATAGGTTCACAGTATTTTTAACCCCAGAACGATCCATCATTTCCCCATTACCGATCAACTTAAGACATCTTCAGGCAATCACTTACCGATCAGATTCGATTTGTCGGTAGCAATGGAATCTTTTGCAAGCCCAAATGATGGATTTTAAAATGCAGCAAAACCATATGGAGCTTATGAGCGATACGAAGCCGTTACGTTTGAAGAGTTTTTAGTTTTGGTTGGTTTTCAGTAAAAGGGTGAAGATAAAGAGGTGAGATCATTTACATAATTTGGTATGGCGATGATGTCAGCAGAGGGTCAATTGACATTATTTTTTAAAATTTGGTTATTTAACATTTTGGGCCAAAAAAATGGATCATTCGTACCAATTTCCCAATTTTAATTGATGTAGTTTCGATAACTTGGAATAATTGTACCAACCTGTTCTAGATACTTAAAATGTAAAATAATCTTTTTTATAAAAAAAACTTCAACTCCTTCAGTTGATGTCATAGATCGGTGAAGTTATGGATTTGCTCTTGATTTCTTTCTTCTCTTTTCTTCTTTTTCGATGCGACCTTATTCGATGAACCAACTTCGACGAAACTCTTTGTTTTCTGTTTTCTTCTTCTTCTTTTCCGACGAACCAACTTCGACGAAAAATCATACACCAACTCCCCTTGTGAGAGAGGAGAGTGATATGTGAGTGAGGAAAAGAAGAAAAAGAGCAAGAGAAGAGAGTGATTTGTAAGTGAGGAAAGGAAGAGGGAGAGTGAGATGGCTTTTCTACATGCGCAAGTTTATTTTGGTAATTTCACCCAAATGTGATGTCAGCAAAAGATCATTTAGCTTTTGAAAAAATGGGTCATTTGTCATTTTGGACCCAAATTTGGGGTCATTCGTACAAAATTTCCAAAAATATTTATAATTAATCTCTACAATTAGTTTATTGTTGGTTTTTTAGAAAAATAGTCTTTATTAACATTTTTTAAGGAAAAATATTTTAAATTACAAAATTGCTGAAAATATTTACAAATAATTTTCTTTACTGTTTATCTATTTGTGTTCATCATGATACAGATAGATACAGATAGTAGTGTATCGCAATCTATCACAGATAAACAGTAAAATTTTGCTATATTTATAAATATTTTGGTTCATTTTTCTATATTTGAAAACAACTTTTTTAAAAGAAAATTATTGTTATTATTATTATTTAAAAAAAATTCAATATAAGAAATAAAATTAGACGACGATCAAAATTACCTGAACTAAAATGAAATTTAACTCATTAAATTTAAAGTATAAAGCCTAAAATAGTATTTTAACCATTAAAAAAATGCTTACGTTCTTTTCAAGATTATTGTGCTCGACTTTCTTCATAAACCTAACATGAATGTGAAACTCCCCAAAATGATTGTGATGGTGAACAAAAACAATGTAATAAATAATGATGGTCTCAATTTTCGTTTTGTTTCGATTGCATTTCAAACCTTAATTATTGTGATTTCTAATATTACAAACTTTTAGAATAAAGTAGAGGTATTTGTTAAAACAAATAACAAAAACTCAAGAGCTTGGAGATTAAATAGCTCATAGGACGAGGTCGTAAATTGATATACTTTTTAAATATAATCTCATTTCAAAATAAATAAAGCTCAACTCAAATATAATGTGTGCTAGACCAAGAGAATAGTACGAATGGTATTAAATTTTTGTCGACATGTTGATATTTTCACCGTTATTTTCACATCTTCATGGATTCGGCATCAACATGAAGGGTAAATCAATATTTTCAAGATATCGTAAAAAAACCATGAAACACAAAGAATAAGTATTAAAATGCTACTAATATAGATATAATATGAAAAATAGACATGTTAACTTGTTTGAAAATCATAATATGTTTATCTACTAGTTTAAATTTATTTTTTAGATATTTTATTTTTATAATTTTTCTAGAAATATCCATCGAAATCAACATTTTATTGATATTTCCATCGAAATTTCAGCAAAATTAAGACTTCAATATTTCCATCGATGTTGACATTTTAAACATTGATAGTACATTATAATATAAATTATTCTTTTAACTATAAAGTACTTTTGTATTTTTGTTCAAATAGTGTACATTTTATAATTGTTATCAAAATAGATTAGTATAATGGGTTTTTTTAAATATAGAAAAATAAACCAAAATATTTACGAAATATAGCAAAATTTTAGAACTATCAATGATAGACGCTGATAGACTTCTATAAGTGTCTATCAGCGTCTATCATTGATAGTTCTAAAATTTTACTATATTTTGTAATTATTTTCAATAATTTTACCATTTGAAATAATTTCCCTTAGTATAATATAACATATATTTTTATAATTTTCTCTTTAAGAGAAATAGAAGCTATTGTCCTGTAATATTTGTATAAAGGTTCTCTTCTATTCTTTTCTTGAGTATATTTAATGATATAATATTTGATACATTGTTTTGAATTGATAAAGAACTTGTTTTTAACCTTAAAACTACACTACAACCAATCAAACTCAAAATTGATTTCAATTGGATTGTATTTTATGGGTGTGTTTGGGATTAATTGTTATAGTAGTGATTTTAGAAAAAGAGATTTTGGAATAATGGATTTTGTAAAATTGATTTTTAAACAATCAAATTTATGTTTGGTTCCAAACTTTTTAAAGCGATTTTCAAATATATAAAAATGATTTTGAATTATCATGTTTGGTTCTAAAAGTGATTTTAAGATTACCAAATTACTAAAAAGGTATTTTATATTTGAACTTTTATTTTATAACAAATTTTAATTTTAGTCATTTTATAATAAATATTTAATTTTAGTAATTTTATAATAAACGCAAGGAACTTGGGGGAAAATGAATGAAAAGTCAGGCTATATTTGAACTATATGTCTGACTATGGTTTTTTTCTTCTAATATATGTGAACTATATTCCTGGAAATTTTTTATATTAAAAAATAATCATCACACACGCACCTCATATGATCGGATGGCAACACACGTGTGAGATGTCCACCAAACCCACATTAGTCTATCTCTTCACTCCCTTCAAAACATGGGTACCCGATCCAAACCAAAAACACAAAGTTGGAGTATATAAAGGAGACTTCCAACACCAAATTTTTCAATGTGGGATTCTCCAGCAAAAAAAAGTTAGTTCCATCTTTGTTTTGAAAGTTAAATTTTCACCAAACAAAACAAAAAGGAAACTTTCTTTTTGCAATTTCAAACAAAAAAAAATGTCTCATTCGGGGTGATTCCCTGATAATCACCTCCCACAAAATTATCAATTAAATGATACATCACAAATTAATTTCTAATGATTTTAGATTTTATAAAAATCAATTTTGTGTGATTGCCAAACATCAAATTTATGTAGAAAAATGATTTTGATAAGGGAAAAAGTGATTTTGATCCTGCCAAAATCATTTCCAAACATACCCCATATCTCGTGACACTTGACAACTACTACTTTTAACTTACCTAATCGAAATGAAAATAGTGATATACATCACATTATTATTCTCGTTGAAGAGGTAGTTATAAAATATAGATCGAAAATGGCCAACCAAAGTTTTATGAGTACTAAAGAAATATTTGGACATGTCCTAATCCTAATTTCACCATCATTAATAGGTCAATGTTATAATCTTGAATAAGAATTATTGTATCCAAAACAATTTGCTGTTTTTTTGTTGCTAATACATTATTTTATATATATGATTTTATATTTATGTTTGAATAGGTTGGGAAAGATCAAAAAAAAAAATTCTCAACATTGTGATTTTTAATTATATTAATTATTTGTTTAAAAAGAACCTTTTGATCATGCTAAAATAGATACTATGCAAACTGAATTCATGTGTTAAATACTACTATAATTAACCTCTAAAAACTTTATAATACTATAAGGATATAAATACTACTCTTATTCACTAAAGATATTATTTGGTGAGACTATCGCAATATAACTAAGAGTCTTTCACCATTAAAGAGAGATTCCTCAAATATATATCCAATTATTAGTAGGAAGCATGCGAAATTTTTAATCCATATCCAGCAATTATTACGAGGCAACTACATATAAACATTATTCAAAAACCGAACTATTACAATATATATATATATATATATATATGTATGTATATATATATATATATGTATGTATATATATATATATATATGTATGTATGTAGATATATATGTATGTATGTATATATATATATACGTATGTATATATATATATATGTATGTATGTATCATGTGGAACTCATAATTGACTCTTTATTAAAATTGTCTTTGAGAATATCAATGCATCAATTCTTATACACTAACAAAATAGATGATTAAAATTGATGCATGGGTAATTTTCAAAGAAAATATTAACTAAGAGTTCAAATTGATCAACTTATAAAAGTTTAAATTTAATTGATCAAATTATAAGTCTCACGTGATATTTAACCAACTAAAATATAGTAAAATGTGTAAATTTATAAATTACCAAAAGTTCGAAGTTTAAATTGATACAATTATTAGTGGAAAACTTTAATTGATATAACTCCCGGTTCAGGGCTGTAAATTGATGTTTTGACAAATTACAACATTTTCAATATGAATCAATTTAAATTGAGTAATTGCAATGGATAACACTTTTAATATTCAATGTATAGCAATATTTTTAAAGAATCACAAATTTAGAAAAATTTATCAGTGATAGACTCCTTTTAGTGATGGATTCTAGGAGCTAAATCTAAATTTTACTATATGTGTATTTTTTTTGTATTATATTATATATGCTAATATTCTGTGCCCGATTGCTATGTTTGCAACTGTCCCATTTAAATTCCCTTGGGAAATTGGAGGAAATAATAAAATCGGGAGTACATTTTGATTTTTGTCAAAAAAAAAAACAGAAATAATAAAATTTTTGGCAAAAGCGTGTCACGATCATGCTTGTTCAGAGCATGTTGCCCATGACCGCATGTCCGCCTCTACCTCTTTTTACTATGCTTTCATCCTATGTATTTCCTTTTGCTAGGTAGTTTACTTTCTATGTAATTTTCTTAGTGTGTGACCACTCGCTCATTTTCGTATACAAGGGTGGCAGATGTGTTTTTGTTCAGAATGCACTATATGGTGGTAAGACTAATCATCATATCTTCATACTAGTGAGTTGTATGCTATAAATTCGTATTTTTGCTTATTGCTTTCTAGTCATACGACTAATGTTCATTGCTTAATCATGCTTTCAAACGTTTGCGAAAACCTTTTTCTCTAAACCCATTTTCTAAAACATTTTCTCAAGAGGGGTGGAGGTTGTGAGAAGCGTCCATTGTGCCGTCGGCTATTCAGATTTGGATTAGTTGACTTGTTCGATGATGAGAATAAATGTCGCACAATCGCCTCTAGACCCTTACGAAGGTGCGATTATGACAGTTGGTATCAGAGACAAGTCGGCTCGTGGAGTTGAGAAGTTATGAACATTCTACAAAGAAACAGTTGGGCAAGTCCCATGTTGACCGATTGGTCGAGATAGAAGAGCAAATGCTCTATCTAATAGAAGTCCTTGATTAGGTTCGGTTCCTAAAAACTCGGTTACAAGAAGTTTCTAACAAGGCCGATGAAATTGACGCAGTGGCTGGCCGCTTAGACGGGATGCCTGTCAGGGAATTGTTAACAAGGGTTAAAACCCTAAAGGCAAAAGCTATGAAAATGGGCAGTTTCGAGCATGGAGATGGCTTATCGGGCTCTATTGCCCTTGTGGAGGAGCGTGTCAAAGAACTAGACAGCTCGCAGAAAGCGATAATTCAGATGGTGAATGAATTATCTGAAGATTTTCGAGCCACCCTCGATGTTGTCCGAGTACAGATTATGGACATCAGTGCAAGAGTTAACCTCAACATGCAAGTAGTGGGAAATCAAGCCCCAACTGGGTGTATGGTCCAATTCAACAGAGTAAAAGTACTCAAGCCTAAGCCCTTCTGTGAGACTCTTGATGCGAAAGCGCTAGAAAATTTTATCTTTGATATGGAGCAGTATTTCAGAGCTACGAACACAGCGACTACAGAGTCAAAGATCATGTTAGCAACAATTCATCTAGCAGAGGATGCCAAGTTATGGTGGAGGTCCTATTTCATGGACATTCAAGAGGGTCGGTGCACCATCGACATGTGGGAGAGATTGAAACAAGAGTTACGTTCTCAGTTCTTTCTCGAGAAAGTTGAGATTGTGGCAAGATGTAAGCTACGGGAATTGAAACAATTGACACTATTAGGGACTATGTGAAACAATTTTTCGGGTTGATGTTGGACATAAGAGATATGTCCGAAAAACACAAAGTTTTCTGTTTTGTCGAAGGCCTAAAACCATGGGCAAAAACAAAATTGTATGAACGGAGAATACAATATCTCACAGTTGCGCATGCAGCGGTCGAACGATTGTTGAGTTAACTGATGAACCTCAAGAGGTGAAGAACACTCGAGATCCCTTAATAGAAGGAGAAAGGACAATGGTTCGATCCCATCGAGAAATAGTGGGGAAGACAGAGACACTAGTAGGGATGGCAAACCACCTCAACAGACGACTAGAAATACGTGGCAGATGTAGAATTTTTATCGGCCCCTATCCTGTTATATATGTTAGAGGCAGCACAAGGTGAATGACTACCCGAAACGAGCAGCCTTTAATGTTTTTCAAGCCTCATTGGGCTCAGACTCGAAAGTCAACATTGTTCAAGTAGAACGAGAATATACAAGCAGAGGAAGATGGAACCCCACGAGTTGAGGCCCTAAGATTTTTAGTTGTCTTCCAGAAGAGTATGGGAGAAACAAAGGAATCCCATAAAGGCAGACTGATGTAGATTCTTAGGTCAACCATAGATCAGCCAAAAGCATGGTCGACTCGGGAACCACCCATAATTGTATGTTCGAAATAGAAGCGAGACGATTGAATCTCCGTTGGGAAGAAGACGTATGTAAAATAAAAGTAGTGAACTTTGTGGCCTTGCCTATTATAGGAATGGTGTGAGAACAGTAATAAAGTTGGGGGGGATTAGAGTGGCCCTGTCGATTTTGTGATCGTCAAAATGGATGATTTTGATGTGGTGTTAGGGATGAAATTCTTGCTTTAGCATAAGATAATATCGATACCCCTCGCCAAGTGTTTAGTGATCACAGGGTCTACGCCCACTGTTGTGCATGCCAGAATCGAATGGGATAAAAAAGATCTCGACCCTCCAATTGGAGAAGGACCTTGCCCATAAATCAATTGAAACCACGAAATAGAAGACCCCTCAAGAACTTTTGTGTGTCTTGGAAAAGGGTCGCATTGTCAAGTCGGGCAGTTTACATAAGTCCTTATTGTTGAAGTTAATGCCATAAATCTCGTGGGTTCTATAGTTTATAATGTATTGTACAAATATTTTTATTATGCAATAAAATATGTGATATTTTGTTTCAAAATTAGTTACATTAACCACAAATCAATAAACTAACATCCAAGGTTGTCTTGTAGCTTAAACATGTATGTAGAGACATACAGGTGGATCATGTTTACGTGATAACCTAAATGGTCTGTAGTAAATGAATAAGGTTGGATATCTTATCCTGGTGACACTACAAGTATGACACACTTTATAGATGTTACAATTGTTATAAGGTGCTACAAATGATTTTGTTCTGATCATTCATATAGAGATATGTGAGCGGGGATATTCTATACAAAAGATTTGTATAAGACCGGACCACAAAATGTTTAGTCTTATTATATAACGTCGTTCATAATAGAGACTTACATTTCATCAAGATGACCATAGGTAATATGACCTGAATCCTAAGTAAGTTGTGAACTTCTGCCTATAAAGGCGGTCCTTTGACTTGTACGGATGAGAGTAGCCAGATCGCCGACTCAACATGCCTACCATTTTGAGGATTTGTCTGGTTGGGGAGCTGGAAACACAACTGCACAAGAAGGAATTCACTTCTTCTCCAATGACGGGGAAAGTAGATAAATTTCTCCCTTAAAGGCTGATTTCGGGACTTGAACAATGTGACGCCACACCCTCTCCTGGCCTGAAAACGGTTTGTGAGGGAACTCTTATACAAGAGTACCTATAAGCGGAAGCGGATCTTTCCAATTCATTTGACAGATTTTAACAATATACATACTAACATACAGATATGCATTGAAAACACCAATTACTTACATGCTTTAAAAGATAAAATACAAGAGGCTGAGAGACCTATCAGTTGAAGGCTTTCTTCAGAAATCTCAGTTTCACCGTGAACAAACACTTCCTACTTCTTCTCGTCCAGCAAGCAATCGCCTAGCACCACTACGGTCGTCAATACAAACAGCAACGCACGAACAACAGGCAACAGGGACGACACCACCACTCGAAGCCCTCAGTATTCTCGAAGTGAGCATCCAAAGGGTGGACTTTAATGGAATTGGTA
The DNA here is from genome assembly GCF_027475165.1 of Benincasa hispida. Classification (NCBI taxonomy): domain Eukaryota; kingdom Viridiplantae; phylum Streptophyta; class Magnoliopsida; order Cucurbitales; family Cucurbitaceae; genus Benincasa; species Benincasa hispida. The sequence goes on along the minus strand of NC_143482.1, from coordinate 9,071,884 downwards.
GAGGGGAGGAGGAAAGACTATCGTGTACTACGAACAAGCAAGTGGGAGAAAGGGAAGACTATCGTATAGTAGGGTGCTTGATCGTTTAGGTCGGGGTACATGATCGTATAGTAATTGCTAAGCGATCGTCTATGAAAAGGTAAACGATCATTTAGGTAATCATGGGCGATCGTTTAGGAAACGCGGATGTATGATCGTTTAGTAAGTGGGCGCTATCGTATAGGCTTTCAACACTAAGCGATACAAGACTTTCACACCGAGAAGGATTTTAGCGTGCCTTGTGCAAAATGAAAACTATTTTCATTTTATTCTTCAATTACTATAACTGAATTGAACTTCCCACTATCGCACGAATTCGGAGAAAACTTCAGCCAATTATCTCATAATCCCCAAATTAATAAAATAATGAATATAATTTTATTATGTTTTTAACCTATAGTTTAATATCATATATCAACTATAGTGTTTTCTCCTCTACTTGATATAAATTATATTTATATCCAATTTCCTCCAAAATAATGTATCTCATACATTTAGTCAATCATATCATATATAATTAACCAGTTCAATTATATCACCTCTTGTCAATTTAAACATTTCAATCTGACCCAAAAACTTATTCTCAACTTATATCCAAGCTACTAAGGGGACCTTATAGACCTATGGCATTGCATTTGCACTACCAGTATTCAAACGTATACAGTTCTGAACAACTATAATCTGATAAAAAACCATATTCGAAGTGGTGTACAAAGAGCCTAAAATTTTCAACGTCACATCATAAGATACTTTTAAAACCTAATCAACATCTTAGTATTTGTCCAATCTTCCTTATTTGGTGACAAATTGTGTCTATAAGAAGCATCTTCATCTTCTAATCTATCAAAAGCCTTTACAAACTTCATAGTTGCCTCAAGCATCAAATATGTGGAGTTCCATCTAGTGGAACATCAAGACACATATAACTCTTACAAAAAAAAAAAAAAAAAATCAATTTCAATACACTTTTTAAATTTCAAAAAACGTGCAATAGAAGATCTTATAAATCGAACAGAATATCGAATCCTATTAATGCAATCATTATGTTCCTTAAAAGCATCACTTACTATAAGATTTAATATATGAACACAACAACGAACATGCAAAAATTCTCCACCAAACAATAATCCCTTATTGAATCTTTTCAGAAGATAAGCAATGGCAGTGTCATTCGAAAGTGCATTATCAACTGTTAAAGTTATTACCCTTTCAATGCCCCAATCCTTCAAATTCTTTTCAATGGTTTTATCAATAGTATCACCTTTATGATTCTCAACTGGACAAAAACTAAGTATCTTTTTATGTGTAATCTCCAATCAAAATCTATGAAATGGGCAGTTAGTACCATTTAATTTATATTTTCTCCCGATATCCAACAATCCATAAAAAGAGAAACTATATACTTCTTGTTCGCAAACATATCTTTCAAACGCTTTTTCTCATTAACATACAACTTAAGTACAACTCTAGCCACAGTAAACCGAGACGGAACAACAAATCTAGGTTGACTTGCATATGTTAAATCTATCGACAAGTTTCTTAAATCCTTTATCCTCCATGAACTTGAATGGAAATTTGTCAACAATTACCATTTTAACCAATGCTTCCCGAAAACTCTCTAAATTATATGACCCACATACAAGTTGTGAAGTATTATCCCCAACATTGTCTTTGTCTTTAGTTTTGAAAGCTAATGTCATTTGGGTTGGATCTCTCTTTTTCTAGTAAGGGTATTTTTAAAATTTTTCAAATGATTCTTCATAGTCCCAGTACCATTACGTTTAGAATGACATGCATAGACAACTCCACAGTATTTACATTGAGCATGAGGGTCTTTAAGATCACCTTTTAGCCTCTCAAAATGATCCCAAACCATGGATTTTTTCATAACCTTCCTTTTTTTCAATGGATTTGGAACATATGATGTCTCATTTGCTGAAACAACATCAACGATATTTGTATTGACATCCGTTTCTGCATCTCATTCATTTTTTGAAGTATGAGTTGTAGTTCCATCAAACTCCATATTCGTTGAATCCATGTAAGTCTACAGAATAAAAACATTTGAATATTGTTATCAATTGATAGGAAAACAACTACATTAACTAAAAGGCAACTTCTATTAATTCTTTTTCATATATAGAGTATTGTTGAATCTAATGAGGCAAAATTTAGACCCAACAAGATCTTCATAATTGGTTCCCTTCAAATTTTTGGATCATCTTCTTCTAAAAACATTTTAATTATGGAAGCATGTAATCTCTAAGATACCTATTTTTCTATTGAAATCAATAACCCAGAACATAAAATCTTACAGAATAGAAATCTTCTTACTTAATTAGTATTTCAGTCAAGCTTGATTTCAATCTTAAAGAAAATTAATTAAGTAAACCCAACACAAGATTCATTTTGCTCAAACTCAAAAACAGCAACAAAAAAAAAAAAGAAAAAAAAACCAAACAAACCCATAACAACTCGTTTACTGTCGCAGAGAGAAAAAAAAAACTCAAAGTAATGAAATGAGGGAGGAAAAAAATTACCAAGTTATTCAAGTTAGATGGACGGATCGATGGGGCTGGGTTGCAACAATGGACGTTGGATGCAGACGGATCGATGAAAGATTGAAGACTGAAGATGGATCAATGGGCTGGGCTGCAACGATGGAGGCCGACGGATTGATGTGGCTGAAGAGTGAAGAAGAAGACTGTGGAGGCGGACGATTGAAGATTGAAGACTGAAGAGGATGAATGAAATGAAATGAACCCTAACCAGTTTAATTTACATGTGTGCAGTCTTGTTTAAACATTAAATCGGTCAAGTTGGTCGAGACTCGATCGACCATCTTCATAGACCGACGTAAAGGTCGGTTCAAAAGAACCCAAACCGACTCTGATTGCATTTCGTTGACTACCGATCGTTCGACTTAATTTCGATCGATTTGGGTCGGTGGAGTCAGTTTTTTGGTCTACCATGCTCACCCCTACATGTATTAATAACATATTATTCATGCATCATTTATATTATAATTGTTATAATATATAGTTCAATGTCGTGTGGATGTAGGCTATAGTTTGTTTCATTAACTATTTATACAATTGTTATATAAGTTAGTAATGAAATAAAATTGCATGAAGCATGACACTACTTTAGATCATTTATAAATGTTATAATTTACTAAAGTATGTCAAAGCATGTAATGTATGGTTTTAATTTATTTCTTTTGCTTATAATTGTTATAACAAAATGAAATTAGAAATTAAAATCAATAATTCAGAGTTGCATGCAAACCTTAGGTTAAAATCATTTTTAAAAAATTGATTTAAAACATGATTCATATAGACCTAAGATCACATTTCTAATGAGATTAGAAATTTAAGTTTAATTTTTTAATTGGTTTAATAGGATTAAATTGATTCTTAATAAAATATTAACTTTGTAACCAATTTATCTATAAGGGACCTTTGTCTAAGGCGAGCTATGTCTAGGTTGGGGTATTTAAGTTGACGGAAATGTAACACCCCTACGTAGGAACTTATTTGAAAAGGTGAATTAGATAGATTTGTTACATGCATGCAAGTTTGATTAGAGTTTGTTAAGAAGTTTAACAGACCTTAATCAAAATTGTTTAACTATCCAAAGGCAAGTGTTGTTTTGGGGCAAATTAAACATTCACTTAGTTAAAATCAGTAGTTGAATTTTCCTAAGTTAATTAACCCTACGTAAAACGCTCAATGGGAGAAAAATGGTATATGATACTTTATTTTATCCTCTTCACGTTTCTCCTTTAAAGTTCACACTGTGAGATCTATACTCGGCCTCGAGGCACCTTGAGTGTCGCCCTACGAATGACATTTGTATAGATCAATATCAAGGTGAATGGAGAGAGTGTTTATAGTAAATGGGAGCAGGGCGTGTGATACCACATCCTTCGGTCTCTCTCATTAATTTGAAGTAAAGTTTCGTGCATGGCCTCGTAGCACCTTGAGTGTCCCCCTATAGGATGGCATTTTTGCATGATACTTTTCTCAAACTCCAGTAATGGATAAGGTTACTTTAGTTTCATGTCCCAATCGATTTTTCCCTACGGTTGGCTCATTGGGATGGAACTCTAGGACCTAAAATGAGGGGTTACACTTATAAAAATTGTTAAGCGAGTTTAACAAATTCTGGATCAAACAATGGTGACTAATAGCAACAGTAACAAGGATTTGTTATGTCTATTAGTTGAGATTGTCTCATTTCAGTGAAGGGGCACTTGATCACCCTACGGTGACTTTTGTTCTATCTCACTAAAACATCATTGCAAAATAGATGTCACTTAAGGTATATCAGACTATTTTCCTAAAATTGATTGGTTATCTTGATGGTTTAATGCAAATAGACTAATTATAAATAATTTGTATGGTTTCAATAATCTTTTCAATATGACTTCCGTTATACTTAATTTACTCGCCGTTGATAAACTAACGAGCAAAAGTTCCACTTCATGGAAAAATACGATCAGCACAATCCTTATCATCGATGACCTACGTTTTGACCTTGTGAAGGACTATCCTCCCATTCCAACTCTCAATGCTGCTCAAAATGTTCAAGAAGCATACAAGCGATGCACATGGGCAAACAAGAAGGCTTGAGTGTACATCTTGACAAACCTTTCTAAAATCTTAGCCAAGAAGCATGAGTCCAGAGATTATGGAGCCCTGAAGGGAATATTCCAACAACCGTCTGCAAAGCTCAGACACAACGCTCTTAAACACATCTTCAATGCCCGTATGCAAGAAAGGGCATCTGCACGAGAACATGTTCTCAACATGATGACTCACTTCAATGTGGTATAGATGAATGGGTCTGTCAACGATGAAGCCAATCAGGTTAGCTTCATTTTGGAATCTTTACCTAAAAGTTTTCTTCAATTATGTAGCAATATTGTTATGAACAAGATTGACGACAACCTAACCACCTTGCTCAACGAGCTACAGATCTTCCAGTCCTTGATGAAAAACAAGGAACAAAAAGTTGAAGTAAATGTTGCTTCATCTTTTAAAAGTTCCACAAAAGTTCGACCTCTGGGATAAAGTCTATGCCTTCTTTTTCCAGCACCAAAAAGTTGAAGAAGAATAAAGGTGGAAAGGGGAAAGCTAACTCACCAACTGTTGCCCAAAAGAGAAAGAAAGCCAAGGTTGCAAAGGGAATTTGTTTCCATTGCAACCAGAAGGGACATTGGAAGAGGAACTGTCCCAAACACTTGGCGGAAAAGAAGAAATTGCTTGTTTTGGAAATTTGTTTAGTGGAGAATGATGATTCAACCTGGATAATTGATTCGGGTGCCACTAACCACGTTTGTTCTTCATTTTAGAGAATTAGTTTCTAGCTGTAATTAGGAGTTAGAGAGATGACGATGTGGGTTGGAACTAGGCACATCATCTCAGTTGAGGCAGTGGGAGGTCTCTAGTTAACTTTATATAGTAAACATATTTTGCTAGAAAATGTATGTGTAGTTCTTGGTTTGAAGAGGAACTTAATTTATGTAAAGTGTTGACTTGAATAATCATATTGTATAAATTTCTCTGTAAATAAAGTATTTATTTCAAAGAATGGTGTCAATATTTGTTCAGCTGAACTGGAAAATAATTTATATATGCTAAGGTTGTTAGCAACTAAATCCCTTCATAATACTAAAATATTTAAAACTGCAGTAACTCAACATAAAAGACTAAAAATTTCTCCTAAAGAAAATACCCGACTTTTGTACCTCAGATTAGGACACATCAATCTCAATAGGATTGAGAGGTTGGTCAAGAATGGAATTCTAAGAGAGTTAGAAGAAAATTATTTGCTTGTGTGTGAGTCATGACTTGAAGGCAAAATGACTGAAAGACCTTTTACTGGAAAAGGTCACAGGGCCAAAGAACCTCTAGAGCTGGTACATTCAGACCTCTGTAGTCCGATAAATGTTAAAGCAAGGGGAGGTTTTGAATATTTCATCACATTCATTGATGATTATTCAAGATATGAGTATGTTTATTTAATGCAACATAAGTCTGAATCTTTTGAAAAGTTCAAAGAATTCAAGGCTGAAGTTGAAAATGCATTAAATAGAACAATTAAGACATTTCAATCTGATTGAGGTGAAGAGTTTTTGGATCTAACATTCCAGAACTATTTGATAGAGCATGGAATTATATCCCAACTCTCAGCACCTGGTACACCTCCAACAGAATGGTGTATCAGAAAGAAGAAATTGAACCCTGTTGGACATGGTTCGGTTTATGATGAGTTACACTTCCTTACTTGATTCATTTTGGGGTTTTGCAGTACAAACTGCAGTGTAGATTTTGAACTGTGTTCCATCCAAAAAATGTTACTAGAACACCTTTGGAATTATGGAATGGTCGTAAAGCTAGTTTACGTCATTTCAGAATTTGGAGTTGCCCAGTACATGTGTTTGAGGAAAATCCTAAGAAACTGGAACCTCATTAAAAAATGTGCCTATTTGTAGGCTACCCAAAAGGAACCAAAGGTGGTTACTTTTTCAACCCTAAGGAAAATAAATTGTTTGTATCGACAAACACAAATTTTCTAGAAGAAGACCACATAAGGGAGCACAAGCCCCACAGTAAGGTTGTGTTGAATGAACTTTCCAATGAATCTACTGAACCTTCAACAAGAGTTGTTGAAGAACCCAACATCTCAATAAGAGTTGTTGAAGTTGGATCATCTAGTAGGTCAAATCTACCTCAAGTGTTGAGGGAACCTCGACGCAGTGGGAGGGTTGCAAACCCATCTATCCATTACATGGGTTTAACAAAAATCCTAACTATGGTAACTAATGGAGATGTTGAGGATTCATTGTCTTATGAGAAGGTAATGAAGGATGTTGACAAAGATGAGTGGATCAAAAATGTGGATCTAGGAATTGAATCGATGTACTTCAATTCAGTTCGGGATCTTGTAAGTCTACCTGATGTGGTTAAACCTATAGGTTGCAAATGGATCTACAAGAGAAAATGGGGTGCTGATGGGAAGGTCCAAACCTTCAAGGCTAGACTAGTGGCAAAAGGTTATACCTACGTTGAGGGAGTCGACTACGAGAAGACTTTCTCACATGTTGCTATGCTCAAGTCTATCTGGATCCTCCTGTCCATTGCCTCATATTCTGACTATGAGATTTAGCAAATGAATGTCAATACTGCTTTTCTGAATGGCAATCTTGAGGAGACCATTTATATGAAGCAGCCTGGGGGATTCATAACCCAAGGTTAAGGACAAAAGATTTGCAGGCTTAATCAGTCTATTGATGGACTGAAGCAAGCTTCTTGACCTTGGAACATAAGGTTTGATACTACAATCAAATCTTATGGCTTTTATCAGAATGTTGATGAGCCTTGTGTATACAAGAGGATCATCAACAGTTTGTTCGAGGAATTTAGATCTTTAGAGATCAAAAAAACATAACGCTAGCTTTGTCTCAAGCATCATACATTGACAAAAGGCTTGTCAAATATTCGATGCAAAATTTCAATAGAGGTTTACTACTTTTCAGGCATGAAGTAATATTGTCTAAGGAATGTGTCCGAAGACACCTCAAAAAGTTGAGGAAATGAGACAGATCCTCTATGTATCGGTTGTTGGCAACCTAATATATGCGATATTATGTATTTGACTTGACATTTGCTATACAGTGGGGATAGTTAGTAGATATGAGTCTAATCCAGGATATGATCACTGAACCGCCATTAAGAATATTATCAAGTATCTACGGAGAACGAGGGACTACATGCTTGTGTATTGTTCTAAGGATCTAATCCTTACAGGATACATGGACTCTGATTTTCAAACTGATAAGGATTCTAAGAAATCAACATCAAGATCAGTGTTCACTCTTAACGGAGAAGTAGTAGTCTAGAGGAGCACTAAGCAAGGGTGCATTGTTGATGGAGGTTGAGTATGTAGCGGCTTGTGAAGTTGCTAAGGAAGCTGTGTGGCTCAGGAAATTCTTAACAAATCTGGAAGTGGTTCCAGACATGTCCTTTATTATGATAACAGTGGTGTTGTGGCTAATTCACGAGAGCCTAGGAGTCACAAACGTGGGAAACACATAGAGCGGAAGTATCATCTCATTCGAGAGATTGTGCATTGAAGGGATGTGATCGTCACGTAGATAGCTTCGGAGCACAATGTTGTTGATCCATTTACAAAGGCCCTCATGACTAAGGTGTTTGAGGGTCACCTGCAGAGTATGGGTCTATGGGACTGGCCACGTTTAGCCTAGGATAAGTGGGACATTTGTACTGAGCGCATGTTATGCCCTAGTTTATTGTTTTGGGTACTTTGTATTTTAGTTTGACTTTTACATTGTATACTCCACTAGCTTTAGGTCAAGTGGGAGATTGTTGGGGTTGATACAAACATTTTATTTATGTAATAAAATATATGATGCTTTATTTCAAAATTAGTTTCATTAACCACAAACAAATAAACTAACATCCAAGGTTATCTTGTAGCTTAAATATGTATGTAGAGACATATGGATAGATCATGTTTAAGTGATAACCTAAATGATCTGTAGTAAATGGATAAGGCTGGATACCTTATCCTTGTGACACTACAAGTATGGCCCACTTTGTAGATGTTACAATTGTTGTAAAGTGCTACAAATGATCTGATCCTAATCACTCATGTGGAGACATGTGAGCGGGGATATTCTATACAAAGAAATTTATCTAAGATTGGACCACAAAATGTTTAATCTCATTATATAACATCGTTCATAATAAAGACTTTTATTTCACTAGAATGACCATAGGTAACGTGACCTGAATCCTAAGTGAGTTATAAACTCCTGCCTATGAAGGCGGTCCTTTGACTTGTAAGGGTGAGAGTTTCCAAATCGCCGACTCAACATGCCTACCATTTTAGGGATTCTTCTGATTAGGGAGCTGGGAACACAGCTACACAAGAAGGAATTCACTCTTTCCTCAATGATGAGTCCCGTAGATAAATTGCTCCCTTAAGGGCTAATTTCGAGGCTTAAACAATGTGGCTCACACTCTCTCCTGGCCCGAGAACAGTTTGGTCATAGTTGAACTATGATTTATTGTTCATTAGAGAAATCAGTTATACTTAAGGAGTTAAATGTAACTATAGGGACAAAACAGTAATTTTGGCCCAGCTGTACTTACGAGCAATTTGTGAAAGGTCATTGTATCGTTGATTGGTTATACCCAATGGATACAAAAATATATCTATGGTGCGAAGAGTTTAGCTATCAGTCTTTAGTAGAGTAACCGACAGTTAACGGATGGTGAGTAATTTAATTAAAGAGTTTGATTAATTATTCATGTACCGTTTGAGCTTCAAGCTATAGGTCTATGAGGTCCCCTCGGTAACTCAATAGGTTTTAATGAGAATCAGTTTTTGGATTAATTTGAATTGTTCAAATTAATTAAGGGACTTAATTAATTATATATGACATGATTAGTTTAAATTATAATTACTATAATGTATTTGATATATTATAATATTAATGAGAGGAAATAAATATTTGAATATGATTCAAATATTAATTATATGAATTGGATTCATATTATTAAATTTAATGTAAATGTGATTTATATTAAATATCATTGCTGAGAGAAAGGAAACTATAGGTTTATGTTATGTTTGATATAACATATAGTATAATATTAAATGTTTTGTTAATTATTGTTTTTTTTTAAAAAAAAAAAAAAAAAAACTAATTATGGGACTCCCTCCCCACCTTTTACTCTCCCAAACGTGAGAGTGGGGGTCTCTCTCTCATTCTCTGCAGTTTTATGAAAATGATATACAAAGGTTTTCTATCTAGACAGATCTGTTCTATGAAAGTTCAGATATCTTCCTCCTTCCAAAATCTCCCTCTTTCCAAAATAGTCAGAGCCACACACCCTCTTGAATTCTCACCCAGAGAATACCAAGGTTTCTATCGTGTTGGTGTCCAATTGGACATCGAGAGTTTTTACGTGAAGATTTGGTCTTCAAACATAAGGGTTCTAAACCCAAATTATTTATCTATTTATTTTCTTTCAATCATATTGTATGTTTTATTTAATTAAATGCATGATCTGTTTCTATCACTATAAAATTGATATTCTGTGAAATTTTGGGAATTGGGATGATCCACTTCCGCTCATGGTCCCTTCATAGGATTCCTTCACTTTCCTCCAAAGAGAATAAGAAGGAAGCCCGATGCTAAGAGTTCCTATTAGAGGACAAAGTTCGAGTAAGATTGTGCCTAAAACAGTTTCAAGGCCGAGGCTAAAGAGAATAACACCTCGTGAGCAACTATAGAGGATTGGTGGAAGTCATTGAAAAGGTTGGAAAAGCCTCTCATCGGGTGCAATTACCATCGTGGATGGAGATTCATCATGTTATCCACATAAGTAGATTGAAACCCTATCATCCCGACCATGTCGATGAGTGATTTAGGGTGGTGATCTGTCCGCCTGCCACGACGAAGAGAATGACAGAGAAAGAAGTCAATGAGAGACTTGCTGGAAGAAGTGACAGAGTTGGAAGACCAAGACGAGGTTTGGAAGAATTCCTGAAGAAGTGGAAAAGCTTCCAAGACAGAGAAGTTTGTTGGGAGCGTGCGGAAGACCGCAAGGCAACTGCTCAACAATTTGTTGAGTTCGAGCAGAGTTGGTTGACGGGGACATCAACCAATTGAGTGGGGAAGAATGTCAGAATCATGCTTGTCCAGGGCGTGTTGTCCATGGCCGCATGTCCGCCTCTACCTCTTTTTACTATACTTTCATCCTATGTATTTCCTTTTACTAGGTAGTTTACTTTCTATGTATTTTTCTTAGTGTGTGACCGCTCGCCCATTCCATATGCAAGGGTGGCGGATGTGTTTTTGTTCAGAATGCACTATATGGGGGTAAGACTAATCATCATATCCTCATACCAGTGAGTTGTATGCTATAAAGTCATGTTGTTGCTTATTGCTTTCTAACTATATGACTAATGTTCATTGCTTAATCATGCTTTCAAACATTTGCGAAAATCTTTTCCTCTAAACCCATTTTCTAAAACATTTTCTCAAGAACGGGGGTGGAGGTTGTGAGAAACGTTCATTATGCTATCGGCTATTCGGATTTGGATTGACTGGCTTGTTCGAGGGCGAGAAAAAGTACCGCACAATTGCCTCAAAAATATTCAGAATTAATCAGTATTTAATTTGTTTATCATTATTTTTTTAATTTCCAAATTGTCTTTGGTATGGTCAACTACAGTTTTCTCGAGTATTGTGTAATTGCTATATTATATATAAATTCTCAATAGAAATAGAGTGTAAATGGAATCGTCTGTTATGAGACGATGTATCAATTTTCAATGGAAATACAATGTCAACAGAATTGTCGATTATGAGACTTTAACATAATCGATTCAAGAGATAAAGTGCCCGAATTTTCTCCTATTTTAAAATTTGAATTGGCGGTTTCATATCTGTTTTGATTTGATTTAACTACTTTTCGAAAATATTCAGAATTAATCAGTATTTAATTTGTTTATCACTATTTTGATTTTAATTTATAATATATCTTTAGATTTTACATTATTTTATTCATTTTTATTATTTAAAATTTGGATTAAAATTTTGTATCCTGATTAGAATTTTACTCAATATTTTATACATATTATCATCTAAAAAATTGTATATTTCATTTAAGTTTGATTATTTTTTGTATTTTCTTAATTATCCTTTATTCTTTATCATCTTATTATATTATTATACCATTAATTTGTCTTTTTGACAAACAAATAAGTATTACTTTTGCAATTTTATTGTTCTTGTTATGCCTCTACAACAAGTTAGACTTCTTTTGTAGGTTTTATGGTTGATGGAGTTATAAATACAGTGTAATTGTTGAAACTTAAATGAAAATAGAATTATGAATACAGTGTAATTGTAAATAAACGAGCTCTCTTCCTAATTTTTCTCCCCCGAATTATATTTTATTATTAAATTAAATTTTATCTAACTACTTATCGAATTAATCACAATAAACAAAAACTTCCTGATTTTTCTCTCCAATTTATATTTCAATTTATTTAACTAACTTTCGATTTGTTTAATATTTATTACAAATTCAATTATATCTAAATATTTTTCATTATTTTATACATATTATTTTCAAATTAATTTGATCTTTTTTTTCATATTTTCGATGTTTAGTGGTTCAGATACTGTGTATCTGTGATTCTAGAATGTTTAGGTAGAATGTATTTGTAGTATTCGAATTGTTTTTGAAGTAGTGTACCTTTGTATTCTTGTTTGTATTTTATTTTATTGTTTTAGGGTAGTTTCGTCATTTACTAATTAGTATTTTCTATTATATATTCATTTTGCTATTTTTATAATTTTGAAACTGTTTTGCCATTTTTCTAAATGAAACTTTAAAATTTGTTATTTCTCTTGTCAGCCTAATTCCGTTATCCCAATTAAATTCCCCTAACCCAATTAAGCAGCAAGGCAACGAATCTTCAATAAGAAAAATTCAGATATATAATATTAATTACACTCTCATTTGGAGAAATAGCAAACCACGGAATTCTTTTGAAATATAGCAAATTGTGTGACACATGTGTGAGCGATTTACTGTTAATCCTAAAATACCCTCACCAGCCTTTTTAATTCTATCGTAATTAATTTTGCATCTTTCTTAATTAAACTGTAATTATTTTACCAAATTTATAATGTATACTCTATTAATTTCCTTTGAGATTTTCACCAGAAACTAAGTGCCTATTTTCATGTGAAAAATGTGGCATAAATTTTGTGATTTAATTTGAAAATAATTAAAATATGTATCTCAATGATCTTCTATCTTCAAAAAATATTTCAATTTTTCTAAATCCTTTCCTAAACTAACTTTTTACATTTATATTATACTTTCTCTTAATCCTAACTAAACAATTAGTTTTTAAAATTGTTTTTATGATTATCTTCTTTTGAATTTTCAAATCTTATATTATATTAGTTTTCATAGTTAACTTATTATATTTATATGAATATGAATATTATAATAGAAAATAGATGCTCATTGCTTAGTAACCCAAAGGTCATGTGTCACCATTCATGTTGTCCATGTGTCATGTAGTTATTCATGCTTGATGTCCATATAAGTCCACATCTTGCCATTTACCTATAAATAGTGGCATTTGGTGGATGTTAAAAACACACCTACATTGGTGAGAATTGACTTCCACCAATTTTCATATTATCCAATTTCATGATTTTGATTATTTTATGTTTTAGTTATTTTATTTTATAATTTTAGTTTTTATTTATTTATTATTATTATAAAATATTATTATATTATATTTTTCATATTATCCCATTGTGCTTCTCAATTTTCATAACACGTTATCAGCACGAGCTCCTGTCGTTTTTCCCACTAAAAGTAGATCCTATAGGTATGTAGGTTTTTTCTCTTCGTTATAATCAATAAATTTAATGTTATTTTGCATATTCAATATCTATAAAATTTCTAACATAAGTACAATATTCTATGATAGTGCTATCATGAAAAATCTCACAAAATTAGAATTTGCCACTTTTGATTAACGGCAATAATTATTTGTCATGGGTACTTGATACCAAAATCCACCTGGACATGAATCTTTGGAAAACTATTAAAGAAGAAAATATGACATCAAAGCAAAAGCTATGATTTTCTTTCGTCATCATATCCACAAAGGATTGAAAATGGAGTATCTTACAATAAAAAAATCCTCGTATCTTGTGAAAAAATTTAAAAGAGAGGTATGATCATCAAAAAACAACTATTCTTCCTAAGGCTCATTATGAGTGGATGCACTTGAGACTACAAGATTTCAAATTAGTAAGTGATTACAGCTCCACATTATTTAAAATCAGTTCAAAATTGTTGTTATGCGGAGAGAAAATTATTGATGTTGATATGTTAGAGAAGACATTTTCTACATTTCATGTCTCAAATATGCTTTTGCAGCAGCAATATCGAGAAAAAAGTTTTAAACAGTATTCTGAATTAATTTCATGTCATCTTGTGGCCGAACAAAATAACGAGTTGAATGCTGTGAATTTTAATAATAATCGTGGTCGAGGTCGAGGTCGTGACCATAGCCGAGGAAGAAATAATTATAATTTTCGCGGTGGTTGTTCTAATCATTTAAATTTCAAAAGAACCACAAAAAATAATGATCACAAATAAAAAGCTCCACAAGATAAAAGTTCAAAAAGTGTTGAAAATAAATGTTTCTGATGCAGAATGACTAGCATTAGTCACGTACCTGTCGTACGTCAAAACACTTAATTGGCCTCTATCAAGCTCCTTGAAGGAAAAAGAGAAAAATGTGGAAGAAAATTTTGTATACCATGATAATGACATATTTGAGTTATCCCATATGAAAAATTTGGATGTGGCGGACTTCTTTGAATCTCCTGAAGAGAAGATTGACACAGTTTGGGTGGTTCAAAAATGTGCCAAGAAGATTTATGTCTGGCAGACAGTACAACTACATATACAATACTTACAAATAAAAAATATTTTTCCAAATTGACAATGCTGAAAGAAAAAGTAAATATAATATCAGGTTTTGCAAACTTGATCGAAGGTTTTGGAAATGCAAATATTATTTTGCTTAGAGGAAAAAAATTTACAATTGACAATACATTGTTCTCTAGTCAATCAAAGAGAAATTTTCTAAGTTTTAAAAATACAGGTTGCAATGGTTATCATATTGAGACTAATAGTAAGAATAATGTGGAATATCTATATATATCATATCTACTGTCTCAAATAAAAAATGTATATTAGAAGAGTTGTTTGCTTTATCTTTTGGATTGTATTATACTCATATACGAGTAATTGAAACATATGCAATAATGAACTTGAAGTTCATGAATCCAAACATATTTACAATTTGGCATGACCGATTGAGTCATCCAGGATCTATAATGATAAGGAGAATTATTGAAAATTCGAATGGGAGAAGATTATTTAATCTAGTGAATTATCATTTGATGCTTGCTCTCAAGGAAAATTGATAATTAGACCATTACCATCTAAAGTGGGGACTGAATCACCCGCATTTTTAGAACGAATTCATGGTGATATATGTGGACCCATTAACCCATCAAGTTGACCATTTAGATATTTTATGGTATTAATAGATGCATCCAGCAGACGGCCACATGTATGCTTATTATCAAGTCGAAATCTTGCATTTGCAAGTTAAGAGCACAATTTCCTGATTATACAATTTGTATGCCAATTGAGATAAGTGTTGAACATCCCGTAGCTCATGTTCATACACAAAATGGTTTAGCATAATCATTTATAAAACGTTTGCAATTAATTTCAAGACCATTACTTATGAGTGAAGGAACTCTATTTATAGAGAACCTTTGAGCAGAAGTGGGTCGTCCAAATCTCATTTCGATTGAATGCATACATTTACAGTTAACAGAACAGATTATGCATCAGAAACTAGGCATGCTTTTGAAATAAAAACAAAGTTTAGAGATTATACCTTTGAAGAACTGTTCTTCAAGTTAATCTCTCGATTGAAATCGTTGACGAATGCATCGAACGAGTCACGAACACCCTCGAACAGCAGCAAGCAAAAACTCGATCCTCGAACCAACAGGGACACTACCACTTGGTTAGAGGGGAAGTTTGGAGTTGGAGGAGGAAGATGATCGAATAGAGGACAAAGCTATCACATAGCAAAGTTTGTTGATAAATTATAAATAAATAAAATTGCCATATAAATAAATAAATATGATAACTAAGGGTGATTATTTAGTTTTATGGCAAATTGGAATAAATGAAATTGCCATAAAACTAAATAACTACCCACTAAGGGTGGTTAGAGAGAAAAATGATAATTATCAAATAATTAATAAATTATAAATAAATATGATAACTAATTTATCATATTATATTTACAACTTATAGTTTTAATATTGCATCATATACAATATATAAATCGTAGTTCTTTTTCTCTATTTTATAACATTTAATATAAATCATATTTATATTAATTTTAACAACTATGAATCTTATTCATAAAAAATATATTTGAATCATATTCAAATATTTATTCCTCCAATTAAACGATAATGTATCAAATACATTATATCAATTATATCATATACAATTGAATTAATCAATTATATCATAGTCTGTTCATGAGATCTCCACAATTGACATCAACATCACATCATAATTGGTTAGTAATTTCAATTGACGATTTTTAATTGAGATTTTCATACTCCAGTCTAGATCAATTTCTTTCTTTATGAATACATTATTTAGATGAAGTCTTTATCAGTCCAGCGCTCACTTTTTATACTGATATTTTGGATCTAGAACAAGAAAAGGTATTGTTACAGAGAGCTTAATTGCAGTTTATTTGTTTTCTAGTTTAGTGTATATGTTAGATGTAGTTTGGAGACTAATTACAGTGTATTTGTAGGTCATGTAAATATCTTACCGGAAGTATCTCAAAAAACTTTCACAAGACCTCTAATGACTACAAAACCCTTATTTGAATTACAGAAAACCTTTAATGACTACAAAACCCTTATTTGAATTACAAATTAACTAATTTTTTCCTTTCTTTTACATAGATCTTTATTTTCTCCTAAAATATCTCCTCTATTTTAAATCATAAAATCATGTTATTTTTTTTTCAAATATCAAAATTAAACCATTTTTTCAAATATCATTTTATTTATTTTTTATTTTTTTTAATTTTTGCAACTTATTTTATGTTTTTGCATTTTGATTTTTTAATTAGTTTGAAAATCTTATACAATGGAATATGTGTGTTTATATACACAATGCGATCTTTGCACCGGTGGCTTCCTTAAAGTAGTAGAGTGAAGAGTGAAGACAGACCAATCACATTTAAAGTAGTACATGGAGGAAATTATGGTTGCGATGATAGATTCAAAACTAGTGATTCTATTCATGACATTATCATGGCTAGAGGTTGAGGTCAGCGAGGAAGGCTGTGTCGGAAGAGTTGAGATAGAAGAAGATGGAACTGGAGTGATCATTCGTGGCTCCGAAAGAGTAGTAAATGAAGTCAGTGGAAAAGCAGCCTAAGCCGAAACTGATAGTGAAGTTCTGATGGAAGTAAAGGAAGTCAAGCCTTGTAGAGCAAGGGATGAAGACAAAGTTGAAGTCAACGACGTCACCATTGTCGATAGAACCGATTTCAAAGAGAAAAATGGCAACAACTTGATTGGAGAAGAGATCAATGCACTTCTCATAACCTGGCCAAGAAAGGCACTAATAGTCTCTATATGTTTGTTTATTTATATTGTAATTACAAATATTATTTAATAAGTCAATTTTAATCTCATTTGTATGACGAGAATAGTTTAGACTTTTATAAATTCATTTATTTTTTATTTTTAATTTGTTTTGCATTCTTATGAATGAAATGTTAATTTGCTATATTTACAAATGAAAAGTTAAAATAGCTTTATTAGCTCCTTCAATCAACTAGATTCTCGTTTTCAATTTGTATCAAATACCAAAAATTGAGAACCACTAAAACATATATATTAGAAACAATATTACTAAGAGTAACAGTTTTAAATGGTAAAACTACTAAAAGTATTTTTAAGTATAGGAAAACGGCATTGTCTATCAATGATAGACTGCATAGACAACTATAACTAATACTTATAGATGTCAATAGACTGCAATAGATGTTTGTCGCAATCTATTATCGATAAACTATGACATTTTGCTATATTTATAAATAAATTGGCTCATTTTCTTTTATTTGAAAAAAAAGACCTATTCACTTGCTAAAAAGATACATAAAACATAGAATAGTGTCACTTCTTCAATAATCAACGCAATATAAACCATAGAAGAAAATACAGCCCTAAGTTACAACGAATCCAAATGCAACCAAACCTTGAAGGGATACATCTGATAAGCTTATATCCAACATTTAAAAAAAAAAAAAAAAAAGATTCATGGTATTTATGGTTTTACATTCCAACAATGAACATTAGAAAAGTTTATTCAATAATCAATGCAATAATAAAATAATAATACAAGCCTATTTAACAACAAATCCAAGTGCAGCTAACCCTTGATGAGATATCTATATGGTTGTATCCTACTGATTCAGAGAAATAAATGTTCCAGAAAATTTTAACATTTTGTTTCTAATAAACTTGTATAATACATATATTCATAAAAGGGACCAAAAAGCTTCCTTGAGATTGGATTTCAGGTGATTATTGATCTTAACTGCATTTGTCACTCCTAACTCAATCAACTATAAGATGGAGCCAAGCATTCATCAACCATATCTAATAGATTTGGATTTTCCAGTGCTGCTGCAACTCTTTCTTTGTCATTAAGTTGCTTGTTTACTGGAAATGGGTTAAAAAAAACAAAAGACTTGAGGAGCCTACATAATTAGTTTTTCAAATGACAACTCATCATGAATACTTTTTATGATTTAAAACTGGGTGTTAAAATAGAAATTTAGAGGAAAAAACTGAGCTTTCATTGAGCAATAAACAGGAAAAGGTTACTGAGATACCTGCTGCTTCAGTAGCATGCGATCCAGGAGCTACCCTAATGTCCACCTAAACCAATGGAGAATGGATTTTAAGTAATCAAGAACAGAATTGTAATATATGAAACTATCTCGAGCTAAAAATGAGGATGAAATTCTCTACTTTGAGATTCTAAACTCACCACCATACAATGATGTAGGGGTATTCTAAAGGGAATTTATAAATGTTGTTATTAGTGTATTCATTTTAGTTATTCTATTTGCGGGTTGGTTTATAAGGCTGGCTGCGCGCCTTATGTGCTTGTTCTCTATAAAAGGTCTTGGCCTCTTTGAATAAGAGATCATATTACTTCCCTTCAGACTTGTTGTTAGCTATTTTCCAAGAAAGGCTTACATATTAAATTGGTATCAGAGCACCTATGTGAGTAGGAGCCTGATGGCTAGAAAAACCGGCAACAAAATAAATGATTCTTCTCTCCCTACAAATGCGGAAGCAACCTCTTCTTCACCCCAAGCGATCAATAGGAGATTACATGTAGTTAAGCAGTCAATTGGACTTCTTAACGAGAACTTTACTGCTATGCAAGCATCCACAGTGGATATGCATCAGGCTATGGAGAAGTTGACCCAAGAATTTAATAGGTTGACCAAGAACAAGGAGATGCTGCTAATGCTCAAGATTCTCATGAAAATAAGAGACAACAAGGTCAAGAGTTAAGGCCACCAAAAAAACTCCCAACACAAAGTCGGGAGAAATCAAGAAAATCCAAGAAGTTACCAAAGGAATCAGGATAGACTTCTATCTCAAATACAAGAACAAGATAGAGCTCCTACACGTTTTCCTCGAATAACCAGACCTATACCTCAAGACCTCCTAGGATATGACTCTGAATCTTCTGAGGATGAAGACTAACAGTGGCAAGATTTTTCGGGATACCAATCCAGTCATACAAACCAACACCAAGGATTTCAGAATTTTGAAGAATATGACCAAGATCCAATTCAAGAATGGACTGATGTGAGACAGCAACAGCGAGGACCTCCTTTCAGAGTACAAAATAAAGATTGACCTGCCAACTTACAACGGTGGGATGAACATTGAATTTTTTTAGATTGGGTAAAAGAAGTTGAGAGTTTCTTTGACTGCATGAGTATGCCCGAAAATAGGAAAGTAAACTTGTATCCTTCAAGTTGGAAAGTGGAGCTTCTGGACCAACTCCAATCAAGTAGAAAATTATATGGCAAAAAACCAATCCGTAGCTCCTGGCCTAAAATGCTTAGACCCATGAGAAACGCTTTTTACCAATCCATCATGGAAGGTGGTTGTATAACCAACTCCAACACTGCAAGCAAGGCAGTAGAAGCATTGAAGATTACTAGGAAGAATTCCAAAGACTAAGTGCAAGAAACAATCTTGTAGAAAGCAAGAACCAACAAATTGCTCATTTTTTTTATGGATTAAGACAAGATATACATGAAAAGGAGCATCTTCATCCATAAGTTGCAAGTTGCTTGTTAGAGGCGGTTTTGGTGCCATTACCATTGAAAAAGATGAAATGCAATAACAAAAAAATGGAATTCAAAAAGAAGCAACTGGGGAAAAACTTTGAATGTGAATAAAAGAAGTATCCAAGAAAAGACCAAGAACGTGAATGCTGCAAGTACTTCTCTGAAATCAAAGGATGCCAACTTCAAAACTGATAGCATGCCCAAGGGAAACCAACGAGTTCTTTTAACCCCCACTATTGACACCCACCCTTAAAGGCATTCTCTTTTTCGAACTAAATGTACTATCAATGGGAAAGTGTGCATGGTCATTATTGGCAATGGGAGTAGTGAAAACATGGTCTCAAAAAAGCTGGTTCAGACTCTCACACTTAAAACTGATCCTCAACCACATACAATATAAGGTTGGTTGGACTAAAAAAGGAGGGGAGGCTTTGGTTAATGAGATTTGTACCATTCCTTTGTCTATTGGAAGTCATTATAAGGATCAAATTATATGTGATGTCCTCCAAATGGATGCTTGTCATGAGCTCCTTGGACTCCCATGGCAATATGATTACCAGACATTACATAAAGGACTCGAGAACACCTATGAATTTGAATGGATGGGGAAGAAAGTTGTTGTTCTTCCACTGTCCAATAAGCCACTTGCACATTCTTCAAATGAATCTGGAAAACTAAAAGGGCAGCTGTTTTCCATCCTGACTAATAAAACAACCTTGGTTCAAGCTTCCAAATTCACTTTAGCCTTTAAGGTTCAAAGTGCTGCTATGGGTTCCCTTTTACCAACCACTGCGGACAGCAGGGTTGTTGAACTTCTAGCCCAATTTCCAAATTAAACTAAGGTACCAGATAGCCTTCCTCCTCAAAGGGATATCCAACACAATATAGATTTATTACCCGGTGCTTCCTTACCTCATTTCTCTCATTACTTAAAGAGCCCAAGTGAGAATAAGGGTCTCCATCATATGAGCCCAAACATTACTAGGCTCCGTTTCCAACCCTCTAAACAGTCTACTGTTCCTTTCCCAAAAAATTCCACATGATAGCACACAATCATGCCAACCATAAGAAACGACCGCTTATGAAAGGGCAGATGGAGGGAACTCCACAATCATATCCCTAATGCCCCTTAGACGGGCATGCATCAAACCAAAGTACCAAACGTCTGGAAGAATAGGTTCCAAACAACATGTGCAAAATCACATCTCCAAAGAATCTAATCGAGGTCTTCCTCCCCTTTTGACCAAGAGAACAACAAAATGGGCCCACTAATGACAGCATCCTTCTCAAGAGCCGATCAAAAGTGTTCACATATCCATGTAAAACTTGCTAAATAAAGAATCTCACTTCCTTTGAAGTCTTAATCCTCTGAAGGGCCGAAAAAACGAACTCACTAGAGAGAGATCCATCAAACAACAAAAATAGGACTTACAGTAGAAACCATCTAGAGGGTCAAGATCGCAAACACGCAAATCCATTCTCCCACGCCTAAAATTAACCTCCCCCAACAATGACAAGAGAGAGAGAGAGACAACGTTCAAATTTCCTATCAGTCAAAAGAGAGCAAATGAACCCATAGGAAAGGAATACAAGCCTCCTGAAAAAATCAAGAGATCAAAACCAAGATGATCTTTAGAGAACGATAAATGAAACTGGTGGAGGAAAACAGAGCAAAGAGGCTTGTCCCCACCACGGGTCTTCCCAAAAATACACATCCTTACCACCCTCTCCAACCTTGAAGGGGAGAAAAGGGAAGCTTGTTAGAAATATCCTTCCATAGATTCCGATAGGCAATGTTTTAAAAAACTTAAGGTGGTCTTGAAGCATTTTCTCACAGAGAGGTGAGGCGTAAGCCTTTAGGCACTATGAGGCGTAAGTCTCGAAATATCCTTCCTTTTTCCAGACTTTTGCTTGGATGTATGCTCATCACAGAGGTTTGGAGAGATGATCAAGGAGTTCCTTCTCAGTACACCGTTTGGGGAGAGAGGACGGTTTCTCTGGTTTGCTAGTGTTTGTGCTATTGTTTGGGTTTTGTGGGGTGAGAGGAAGAGGAATAGTAGGGTGTTTAAGGGGCTTGAGAGGGAAGTTGGGGAGAGTTGGTCTCTTGTTCGCTTTCATGTGTCTCACTGGGCTTCGATTTCGAAGGTCTTTTGTAATTATTTGATTGATAAAATCTTGTTTAGTTGGAGTTCTTTTTTTGTGGGCTGGTTTTTTGTTTGCACGTGTATTCTTTCATTTTTTTCTCAATGAAAATTGGTTGTTCTATTGAAAAAAAAAAGAGGCAAAAGCCTCATTATAAATATAATAATTATTATAAAATGTAAAACCTTGTATGCTTACTATTGTAGTGCCATAATATAAGAGTCTTATGATTACATCATTATTTTAAAAAAAAAATTGAACTAAAACCCAAGAACAAAGAGATGTAAAGAAAGAAAACAAAACAAAACATTTTAAAAAGTAAGAGGAAAACCTGAGAAAATGCATATTTTGTAACTAGAAGAAGAATTGAAAACAATATATGTTGAGAAGTTGTAAAAATATAAAATAGTAGAAACAAAGTTCGAAATAGCTGCAGCACCACAAGAGAGATAAGATTAAGGAGAAGAAGAAAACCAGTTTTTGTCTTGGCTGTGATAATGAACAAAAAAAAATGGGAAAATTTACAAAAAGAGGGGAAACGGTGTTTAAAGAGTAGGGCTAATTTGCATGCCATCTGCTATTATTTTCTTATCCAACTGAAGATAATTAAAGTCTACACGTGTCAAAGTGTTTAAGCCTACAAGATAATGTTTTTCCTTGAAAACCCAATTGACTGGAATCCCACCACCACGAACATCTCACTCATGGAATCCCACCACCGCCAACATCCCCTATACAAATTTATTGTTTTAATTCTTTTACCCACTTTTCACTGAGGCTTACACCTTTCACGCCTCAAAGGCAGAAGCACTGAGGCTTACGCTTCTATCCATAAAGGCGTAAGCCTCCTTTTACCATGCACAAGCGTAAGCCTTAAGGCATTGCAAGGCCGCCTCACCTCAAGTGTTTTTTAAAACATTGCCGATAGGTGCCTTTAACGCCCACCCAACAACCACTCCAAGGGTGAGGCCCATACTTGCTCTAGCAATAACCTCATGCCATAGGGTATTAGGCTCAAGGGGGAACCACAAAAGCCATTTGGCTAACAAGGATAGTACTAAGTCCTCAAGTTACCAATGTCTAATTCCATCACAACATTATCAATATGAAATTATCTTAACCAACAGATAAGGGATCTTTCTAGTAATTCTTCCTGTTTGTTAGTTCCCTGCTATTGGTTGGATGTGTAAGTTTTCTAGTGGCCTTTTTTTGTGCGTTCATCCATCTTTACGGAAGCTGGAACTTTCAAAGAGAGATTATTTCAATTTTTCAGTCTTTATAGCAGAGAATAATTGTCTTAAACCACTATCCACTTAAAATCTCCCAGTAGAAGTTCATATTCCCAAATAACCTACAACTTAGTTCAACTTCTAAATCTAGACTTCCTATAAGTAGAATCCATTTGTTTGCCACACTCCAATTTTTTCTAAGACAATTTTGGGTCCCTCAGAGAAGTGGAATCCCTATCATCACTTTTCTCTGATTCACAAGTGTTATTTTAACCTGATATACCATACTTGATTTTAATTCTACTTTTGATTCAACCTTTACTGCTGAAAAATGACGACTAATTAACCCACCCACAAATGCATAAACAGGATGGATGCTTGGCCAATAATAAGTGATCAAGATTAAACACTAGTACCTTATACCGAGAAGGTAGGCTCCTCATAAGTTTCACTCTTAAGCACAAACCAATAATTGTTGCCATGCTACAATGTTCAACTGTTGGAGTAAATGTAACTCTACAAGCAACAGAATCATTTACAGAAAGGGATCAGGCCACCAGAATAAACAAAAGTTACAATTATGATTTGATGAATGAGATTAGACAATAGGTTACCTCACATAACTAAGCTCATCATCTACTTCAACTGCATCTTCTGTTATTACTTTAAGCTCTTCCAAAGAGTATGGGTGCTCAGGATCTTTTATATCTCTAATATGATTTAAGAATGTCAAGGAAGGACGTATACAGTGTGAACAACTACATAAATTTGTTTCATTCAGCCATTGAATTCCATAAAACCGATAAATAAAAATGCCTCTTCAAATACATTTTCATTAAGAGAAGCGGCATCAAAGGATGGGGCCAAACACATACAATGGTAAAAGTTAAACAATGAAGAAAACAAACATGCACAAAGTTTTCAAAAAGCCCAGTTAACTGCGAAGTCAAAATTACTTATCCTTGAGGAGCAAAGCAATTAGAAAAGCACAAGATTCCTTGAGCCATGCTTGTCCTATGTACCACATAAAGCATATAGTTATGATAAAACGAGTCCCAGAGTAAAGTAGTAGATGCTGCAAATCATTATAAGAGTTTTGGTGGGTTTTCTGCAGACAACATTTAGTGTAGTTAAGAAATGGTGAATACTAAACCAAAACACAAAAGTGCAATGAAGAAAGAAACCTCGTAAAAAAAGGATATCAAAAATTTCCAACTGATCAATGGGTTCCACTGCATATTCGTCACCATCACATGGAGCGTTTCGAGCTCGTCGCTCTTTCTTTTGGTATACAACTGGATTTGCATTTATCAACCCAGAGACCATCTTCTTTCCTGGCTAGTATATCCACCATACATCAAAAACAAATTGCAGATAGGAATGCTATTGGGAAATAATTAGAGAGGAGACTAATTCTGCTGCAGGTTGGGTAAGCGTCGAACCTTTTCAAAAAGGGGGAAAACGCTGCTGCAAGGTGTTTGAATAACGAGGTTGCTGGTGCCAGGTCGCCGGAGGTCGTTGGTTGGTTTCGGCCGTCGCTGGTTCACGCTGCAGGAGCTGACGTGGTTTGGGTTCCGTCTGCAAGTCGCTCGTCGCTCTCAGCTAATTTTCGCCGGAGTCGGAGTCGCTTGAGTTTTCGCCGGAGAAGAAGATAAACGATGTCGAGAAAGAGAAGGAGAAAGAAAGAGATACGGTGCTAGGGCTTTTCTTCTAAAAACCATAATCCTCTCCTTTCCCAACTTTAACGCCCAAATTAACAAAAATAAATTTAATTGAATATTTTTTTTTTTTAGTGTTTGTGGGTTGGGTTAAGTTGGTTGAATGACTTTTTTGACCTAAATCAATTGTTTGGGTTATAAATTTTTTCAATCCAAATAATCTTTATTAAAAAATGAACTCAACCCAACTATAAAATATTTGGATTGAATTGGGTTACTTGAGTCATTTATTTCTATTTATTTAAATCCAACCCAACCAAAAAGAATTCATAACCCAACCCAAATTGAACGGGTTGGATTTGGTTGATCTTTTTTTCGGGTCATCGAGTTTTTTGAACACCTCTAATTTCTTTGTTTCTTTTCTGATGAATTTTTTTTATTTAAATATATTACCTACCTTTTTTTAACATGTTATACTCAAATGTGAAAGTAGTTCTTTGAATGAAACAAAGATATCTTGCCTACCTCATATACAAGAGTTTCATCTAAAAAATTGTAAAATATGTAAGAATATTTTAAGTTAACATTTCAACTAAGTATTCAAAATTTAGGAAAATAAATAAAATAGTTTATACTGTCCAAAAAGCACTATGGGAGATAAACATTCAATTTCCTCTTTTACCCCGTGATTATTATAGGATCATATAAGGCAATTTTATATTACAATTATTAAATTGAAAAATTCTCTATTTAATCTTTAGGTTAGTTTTTAAAGATATATATGAACCATCACAATAACCGATTCAAAAGATTTGATTCATAATAAATTATTTAACTTTGGTTTTAAGATTTTTATTTTTGTTATTTTTAAATTTTTACGTTAAATGATTCTTTTTATGTCTATATAAGTCCACCCTTTTTCAATCTTTCAATTCTCAACTCTTCCTCGTAGTCATTCTACAATAGACATATTCAAGGTCTACAAGTGAAGTGACCTAATACAATCTAATGCAATTTCTTATTTTTTTAATGGGACATTTGGGGCAATGAATCATGAGTTATTATAATTGGGTTATAATATGGGGTGTAACTAACACTATAACAAATAATAAAAAAAATGATGAACGTAAAATGGTAAAAACTATAACAAATAGTAAAAATTGTACTAAGTGGAGGTTTAAAAATAGTGTTGATTACAGCTAATTGAAGAATATAAAACGTGGTCTTAGGATAGACCGTACCCCAAACACACCCAATGTTTTTGTAGGTTTTTTTTTCTCTCCTTTCATAATTATTATAACTTGGATTAAGCTACCCATTCTCACATATTAAAGAGGGGAAGAAAAAAATCATTATTAATTCTCACATAATGAAGAGCTCACACACGGGAAAAAATATCACTACCAATACTCACATAATGAAGAGTGGAGAAAGACCTCTATTGGTTCTCACATATTGAAAATAGTGGAGCAAAAGATAATTACTCTCGAGGTTCAACCAATTTAGTTATTTTATAAGTTTTTTTTTTTTTTTACTTTTCAATTTTGTAAATACAAATACACATCGAAGAATTTATTTGAGTCATTGTACTTCTTTTTTTGTTTTTTTTTTTTTAAATTTTGTTGTAAATACACACAATTGATTTATATATTTAAGGAAAATAACAATATTTTAAGGCTTTTCATATAATTTTTTATTACGATAAAGTTTAAAATTAAGAAAATACAATTGCAAATCAACTTTACTCAGAAAAACAATATTTTTAGAAGTATCACAAAATTTTCAAGGACATATAAAAAATTGTTTTGATTTAAATTAAATATTCACATTAATAAAAATCAAAAAATCAAAATAAAATTACCCCTCAATTTTATTTTCTTAATATGATCTATAAAATTTTAATTTAGATTTAGTTTTGATAGGGTAGATTTATTATTAAATTCTAAATTTTTATAAAAATTTATTATTTTTAATCTTTAAAAAGATATCAGTTTTACTTTGGAGATTTCCCTACACACTTACATGTTAAATTAAATACATTTTTTTTAAAGAATTACGTAGCTAGATTTTAAAAAATATATTTATTCTCTAATTTCTAATTCAGATTAAATAAAATAATAAATTTTAAAAACCAAAATTTATCACTATCTAATATTATCTAAAAATGAAATTTCTATAAATAGAAAAAATGTCAATCTATTTACAAAAATAGCAAAAAAAAAGTTGATAGACTTCTATCAATTTCTGTCACTAAGTGACAAACTAAGTTGTCACTGATAGACATAATAGACTTCTATCAGTCTCTATCAAAAAAGATTAAAATTTTATTATTTTGTATAAATAGTTTATTTTATTTTTCTATTTTTAAAAATCCCCCTATCTAAAATCTCTCTCGAATTTATAAGATTTGTTTTTCCATGTTATTTGTTAGTATATTTTCTATTAAAAAAAAAAAAACAGAGAGACGAAAAAGAAAAAAGACCTATTTTATCTCAAATTCACGTTTAAAGAATATTTAAAAAAGAGACACAAATTTTTATCTACATTTTACATTAAAAGGAAAGAAAAGGTTTTTGAGAAAATCTCATGTTATCAAAAAAATCATTTAATTCACGTTAAATGATAAGAATTTCTAAAAATATATATAATTTTATCTAATATTCTTAAATAATTTGATTATATTCAAGTTAAATGCATAGTTTAGAAAGAAAAAAAAAACGATCTAAGTTTTTTTTAAAAAAAAAAACTCATTATATCTAATAATTTTGAGATTTGATTTAAAATTAAATCAAACTAAATTTTGAATCTAAATTCTCTATAAATGAACTAAATTGCTCACAATTTTGTAAGTAACTTCTTTTATTTTATTTCTTATTTTTATATTTTGTTATCATTTTTGTTCTTTTTGCAACTCCATGCCATTTTTTTTTTTTTTTTTAGATATCTACACCGGTCTGATTCCACGGTTTTTTTTTTTTAATATTTCATTAACGACTTTTTTTTCTTCTTTTTCTACTTATATAGTTAGACATTTTCTCCAACTTTTTTTTATATCTATGGTTCACTAGTCACCTATGTATGTTTATTTTTTTACATTTTTTCACCATGTTAAACTAATTTTTCTCTTATCTTTCACTAAGCTTCTTATCTTATATGTCTTTTAAAAAAAAACAAAACAAAACAAAAAAACAAGTATAGCCATAAACTAACTAAGGGAAGGAGATTTAGATTGAATAGTCTTTTTCCTTTTTATTAAAAAATAGTGAACTTGAATTGTAATTATAGATATGGTAGCAATATGTTTTATTTTAAGTATTTCTTGTTATAAATGCAAATATTATTTAGTTAGTTTGCTTGTTGATTTTAAGGAAGCTTGCTTGTTCTCTTAATATCAAGCATTTAAACTGATAAAAAAAATCGGAAAAGACATCATTTGATAGTTTTCTTATTTTTCTCTCATTAAATACTCAAGTTTACTTTATTACATTTTATATCTAAGACTCTTATTTCAGCTTATACATGTATATTTCATTTTCAACATTATGAAACACGTGCAACGCACGTATATCGAACTAGTAAAATAAGATGCATGATCCAAAAGTAAACCCTGAACTATATTCTTCAAAACTTCCAACAATACATGTGTATTTCTAAAAAGGAAACCCCTACTCTTTTTCAAAAAAAAAAAAAAAGGGGGATGTATAGAATTATTGAATAAAAATATTTCCAAAAAAAGTAGTCACCAGAAAATCATATTATTTAGGTAAATAGTGCACTAGATACTCTTGACTTCATATCTAAACATACCACCCTGAAGACAAACTTCTTAATTCAAACAAAAAACTTACACAAACACAAACATATGAACTTCAGATTTCAAAACTCAACTTAGCGTCCTACTGCCCCTAAGAAATAATGGAACACATCTCCAGCCAAATGGTAGGGAAGCGAAAAACATAAGAAGGTGGGGGCATTATAACAAATTTGGCCTTTAGCGACGAATTACTTGCAACAATTTTCCAAACGTCGCACAATCAGTGACAAAGTATAAATTTCATCTCTTAAAATGCAACGAAATGAACAAAAGTCACATACATGCAACGTTTAACATCAATAGTTGTTGCCTGACGATGCCAGATGCGACGAAACGCATGTTCGACGCAAGTATCCTTGTGACTAATTGGCCTTTAGTCGCAAAACCAATAAATGGGTGGGAGATTCAGCGCTTCAGATCATGCGATGAAAGTGCATATCGTCACATAATACGACAAATCATATGTTTCATCGCAGCTTTGTTTGCGACTAATTAGGCTTCAGTCACGGGCCCAATTATGGGCAGGGGATTTGGTGCTCCAATGCATGCAAAGAAAGCTTTTTTAGTTGCATGATGCGATGAAAGATTGTTTGGTCGCAAGTCCGATTGGGCTTTGCAATTAATGAGTCATGCGACGAAAGCTTTAGTTGTCGCAAGCCTTGTTTACTTTTTCCCTCTTTCTTTCACCCGAGAAATTGAAGGTTTCAAATTTACTTTTCCCCTCTTTCTTTCGATCATTTGAAAAGAACTCGCCGGCCACTCGTTTATCTGAAAGGAGATCACCAGCCGATCGTTCGTCTGAAAAGAGATCACTGGTTGATTGTTCGTCTAAAAGGAAATCACCGGTCGGTCGTTCATCTAAAAGAAAAGATCAGTCGCTCGTTCATCGCTCGTCCGGCCTACAGGAGCTTGTCCATCGTTCGCATGAAAGCTTTAATCGTTGCAAGAGCTCGTTCATCGTTCGTCCGATCTCCAACTTTCATCGTTCATTGTTCATCCAGCTTGCTCATCCAGGTTATTATACAATTTATGAATTTAATGCTTCAATTGCTCATTCAGGTGGTTCTTGATTTGGATTAAACCTTGATTGATTCAAGTGGTTCTTGATTCAGGTGGTTCATTGTTGATTCGAACGTCTTAGATTGCATGAGTTCTTGAGCCTGGCTACTGAAATTTGCTGAATTTATTTTGTTCACTGCAGGTGTTGAAGGTATGACATTTGTACTGGTTGCTGAATTTATTTATTTTTTTCATCTGTATTATCTGTTAAATATATGTGTAAGATATGGAAATAATGACTATCAATTTAGAACTTTAAGGTTCTCTTTTTCCTTAAAGTTAGGATATGGAAAGAAAATATACGGTGTATACTTAAATAATTTACAACAATCTTATATTTGATGGTATAGTTATTTTCTCTTTTTACAAATGGTATCTTAAATCTTTAGTGGGAGCATGTTGGAGAGTACATTCTAAAGTGTTGTTTTACCAATGAAACTTAAACAACTATGAATGTCCCATCTAAAACTACTTGTTTACTTTAAAGAAGTTTATGATAAGTTTTCATATGGTGTGTTTTGTATAGGATAAATTATGAATAAAAGTTGGATAAAACTACGAAATAGATTATATGAAGAATATACTGATGGAATAAGATAATTTATTAGTTTGACAGAGAAGCATGTCAATACAAGAGGGTTTACACGTTGTCCATGTAAAAAGTGCCAAAATGTCATAATGAAACTACTCGTGATGTTGAACGTGATTCATACACATACGAAATGGCCGTCAC
Source organism: Benincasa hispida (assembly GCF_027475165.1). NCBI lineage: Eukaryota > Viridiplantae > Streptophyta > Magnoliopsida > Cucurbitales > Cucurbitaceae > Benincasa > Benincasa hispida. The sequence continues at coordinate 9,041,119 of NC_143482.1, read as the reverse complement.
CTACCGTAGATGGATATATCACGGTGAAAACCCATATTTGTTCTTTTTAAAACCTATAGGAATGGATAAAACACATAATGAACATGTAGTGCTTTCTCGTCAAAATTTAGATAGTACAAATGAAATGCTTGAATTGTTGAATGATTTGACAAGTTGGGAAAACATTGAAGTCGAACATCATGGTGATGAAAATTCCACCGAAGTTGAGACAAGTGAGAATATGGGATATAGAAGTAGTAAGTTTCAATCAATTTTTTATGAGGTTAATGAAGAATTATACCCTGGTTGTACTAAGATTTTTACCTTACTTTTTCTGATGAAATTAATGCATATCAAATTACTTAATCATTGGAGCACTAAGTCATTTGATATGTTATTAGAATTATTCAAAGAAGCTTTATCTGAGGGTACCTAAATGCCAAAATCTTATTATGAAACAAAAAGACGTTGCGTGAGTTGGGTTTAGATTATACATGCATATATGCTTGTAAGAATGACTATACGCTATTTTGGAAAGAAAACGAGAAAACAAAAATTTGTTTTCAATACAATGAACCTCGTTACAGAGTAAGTAACAAGAAAGGGAAAAAAATGTTTCACGCAAGATTTTAAGACATTTTCCCTTGAAACCAAGATTGCAAAGATTATTTCATTCCAAGCACACTGCTAGTGATATGAGATGGCATAAGGGAAAAAAAAGATTGAATGTAGATGGAGTTTGAAGACATCCAGCATATGGTGAAGCATGGAAAGATTTTGATAGACAATTTGATTAGTTTACAAAAGATTAAAGGAATGTAAGGTTAGCTTTAGCTACTGACGGGTTCAACCCATTTGGCAACATGAGTACATCTTATAGTATATGGCCGGTAATTTTAATTCCATATAACTTGCCACCGTGGAAATGCACAAAAGAAACATTTTTCTTCATGTCATTGCTTATATTGGGGCCAAAATCTCTAGGAAAAGAGATAGATATTTATTTACAGCCACTAATAGATGAACTAAAAGATTTATGGAGTAATGACATTGAGACTTACGAAGCTTATAGTAGTCAAAATTTTTAGCTTCATGCAGCTTTAATGTGGACAATAAATTATTTTTCAGCATATGCCAATTTGTCAGGATGGATAACTAAGGGATATAAAGTATGTCCAGTTTGTAATCAAGATGTCTCATCTGAGTCAATGTATAATAAAATATGTTACATGGGACATCGTCGTTACTTACCAATAAATCATTCTTGGCGTCGGAACAAACAATTTAATGGGAAAACAGAATATAGAATTGTACCACGGTCTTTTTTAGGATTAGATATTCTTCACTAACTAGATGCTATAGATTTTTCGCCACTAGGAAAGACTATAAATATATTACAATGGAAAAGGAAACATATTCATAATGAATTGAACTGGGCGAAAAAAAACATTTTTTTAAGCTACCATACTGGTCAAGTCTTAAGATTCGACACAAATTCGATGTAAGCATATTGAGAAGAGTATTTGTGATAGTATATTGGGTACATTATTGAATACTGAAGGAAAAACGAAGGACACTGATAAAGCACGTAAAGATTTAATGAAGTTGAATATTCGTAAAGAACTGTATCTTCAACTTGTTGGAAACAAATTGGTGAAGCCATGTGCTAGTTACACATTGACAATTGATGAAAAAAAAAGTTTTGTAGTTTCTTGAAAACAGTTAAGTTTCCTGATAATTTTGCATCCAACATCTCAAAATATGTTAATGTCAAAGATGGAAAGATATATGGACTAAAAAGCCATGACTCACATGTGTTATTGCAAAGACTTTTACCAGCAGTAGTTTATCCATTTTTACCAGCAGATGTAAGTGGTGTAGTTGCTGAATTGGCAAACTCTTTCAAAAAATTGACTGCAAAGACATTAAAAGTTGAGACTTTGAATAAACTACAAGGGTCGATTGTGATAATTCTTTGAAAGCTTGAGAGAATATTTCCTTCAGCATTATTTGATATTATGGTTTATCTAGTTGTTCATTTACCGGAGAAAGCCAAACTTGTTGGACCTGTCAGTTATAGTTGGATGTATCCAATTGAGAAGTATGATTCTTTGTAGATTTTTAATTAATCATTAAAGTATGTTAATTGGTCAAACCACTTCATAATATACGCATATGTGTAGGAGTTTGAGAACATTAAAACAATATGTAAGAAATAAAGCTCGTCCTGAAGGTTCAATTACAGAAGCGTTTATAGCGAATGAATCATTGACATTTTGTTCAATGTACTTACATAGTATTGAAACAAAATTCAATAAGACGGTTCAGAATGATGAAATGATAGACTATAATGCATTGAAAACTATCAGACATCTACCTATATTTTCACAAAAAACACGTCCAATTGGTAGTTCACATATGAAAGAACTATCGGGTGATGAATTACAAAAGGCTCATTGGTATGTCTTAAGCAATTGTGAAGCAATATATCTATACATGAGGTATGTACTTATGAGTACTCTAAACTTCATTACCTTTTGTTTTATTGACTAATGTTATTATATATCATAGAGAACACGAGACTGAGCTAGAGATAGAAATGTTCCTAATGCTGTTGAGATGCATGAAGCACCCTTTACAAATTGGTTTAAAGATAAAGTATGTAAAATTTTGTTTTATTTTTTCTTTAATAATAACCATAATTTCATAGTGACTGAGTTTTTCATTCGTGCTTAGATGCAAACACAAATTCAGTCAACGTCTAATGAAGTTTTGCGTGAATTGTATACATTTTCACGTGGCCCTAATATTCAAATTAGTTCATATACTGGGTTCATTGTCAATGGTATGAGATTCAACTCAAAAGATCGAGATGATCATTGCACAACTCAAAATAGTGGAGTTTGTGTTTTTAGAGGACATGATAGTGAAGGAGCTAACTATTATGGTATCCTAATTGAAGTGACTCAATTAAATTATGTTGATAGAAGACAAGTTATTCTATTTCGGTGTGAATGGTATGATATAAATCCAAAAAAAAGAAAAAACAATAAGATCGTCATTATATAAGCATAGATACTCGATACTTTTGGTATAAAAATGAACCATTTATTCTTACATCCCAAGCATAACAAGTATTTTATGTTGATGATATTTGGTTAGGAAATGGTTGGAAAATAGTCCAAAGAATTCAATATAGACATGTTGGGAATGTCCTATAACTCGCAGTTCGTAAATTTCGTATTAAACATTCTATTTATCAACAAAATATTATTTAGTATATTATTCGATAAAGTTGTTGATATTGCATTCTATTATGAAAATCCAATAAACATATCCATGGCTATAGTATGAATATTTTAACTTTATATAGTGACATAAACAGGATCAAGTTAATAGTATATAAATGGTCTATAAGTATATGGATGAAAATTGGATATCTCATCCTGGTAACACTATTGGATGCGGCCCATTTTGTATAGGTAATACAAATGATGTGATCCACAGATCATTCATGTAGAGATATGTGAATGGGAGCATCCTATGCAATGAGTTTGCATAAAGACTGGACCACGAAATAGTCACTTTTCTTTATAATGACCATTTACTGTTAAAATTAACTATTTCACATTAAAGTAACCTAGGATAACTCGATCTTAATCCTGAGCTAGCTATGAATTCCTGTTTATTCAGAATTGTTCTTTGATCTGCATGGGTGAGAGTAGTCCAACAACACTGCTCAATAAGGTTTCCATTTTTGGATAAGACCAGATAGATAGCTGAGGACATAGCCCTGCGAGATGGAATTCACTCCTAGCTATTTTAGGGTTAACAGATAGGTTGTTCTCTTAAGTGCTGATTTCAGGTCTTGAACAATCGGGGCCCCGCCTTCTTATGATAGAGAAGGACATGATTCATAAATGGTATTATGAATCAGTTGTTCATTAAAGGGTCAGTTGGAGCTTAAAGAACAAGATGTATTTATAAGGGTAAAACAGTAATTTTGACCCCGCAATAAATACGAACAACCTGTGAAGGATCGACTTACTAATTATGATTAACATGAACAGAAATACATCTACAGTGAGGAGAGTGCAACTATCGAGCTATAGGGGTATGTCTCGATGGTTGACGAAAAGTAATTAATTCGGTTTAAAGAGTTTAACCAATTGATTACAAATTGTTAGAGCTTATGATTGGTAGGTTCAATAGGTCCCTCTACTAGCTCATAAATTGGAATAATAAATTGAGTAATTGATTGGATAAATTTTGAATTTAGGGTTATGAATTTGAAATGTTCAAATTCAGTTTTAGGGTTTTTCAATTGATTGTATACGATACAATTAAAACGTTTAATTTAATTGAAATTAAAACGAGATTAGAGAATCAATCAATATTTAAATTATGATTTAAATATTGATTATATGAATTTGAATCATGTTGGTAGAATTGATGTTTTATTAATTTAATATTAAGATATTAAATTAATTAAATTAGTTTTATTTAAATTAATTATATAAAACTAAATTTTAAATTAAAAGTTTTATTTAAATGAAAAATCAATTTTTTTAAAATTATTTTTGAGTTATTGGATTTTTCCCAAAAATTGAAAAAATCCACTAATTTTACATATGGTGTATTATCACCAAATTCCACCATGAACTCTTCAATCAACACCAAATAGGAGCTGCCCTACATGCAATTATGTTCTAATACATGAAAAAGGTCTATATAATGAAGCTTCATGCATGAAAATTAAAAAAGGTAACTGAGTTCATTATCTTTACTGCTATAAAACCAAAACCTTACTTCACCCTCAATAGTTCATCTTCAATTCAACTTGATTAAAGTGTTTCCACCACACATTCCTTATTGAGCATAGTTGAGAAGATCTTGTTAGTGGTCTATCTAAAGAACCCAGCTCAAATTTGTGGAGATTCTGTTGAAATCGTGAAGAGAACTACAAAGGTATTGTCATGTTCAAACACTCTTTTGAAAACTTCATGAGTAGCATGTTTAAAACTTAAATTAAATGTAGTTTAAGTGCTTATTGATTCTTCTGTTGCATGTTATATTACTCCTTCAAGACGTTTATGGGATCTACCTAAAATACAAGTTAATGAACCTGAAGTAGATGTACATCAATGCATAGATCAAGTTGGAGATTTTGAAATGCAAGCACTGCATAGAAGTGACATAAATCCAACTGTGTACTTTGTGAAAGTAGTGATTTGATTGGATAATTTAAAATTTTGATGAACAAGTGGAAGACGTATTAGAAGATGATGAGAATGAAGATGACGAGGAAGATGAAGAAGTTGATGAAGATGAGGAAGATGAAGATGAAGAAGAAGATGAAGATGGGGAAGTTGAGAAAGACGATGAAGAAGAACAACAATAGATTTGATGTGTACCATAGTTACTATATTGATTTTTTTTTATCTTTATTTTTATATACAATTTTATGTCTACAATATAATTTTATGTTCTACAAAAAAATATGTCATCAGATAATGAAGAAAATATTATAGACATGAGTAGGATTACATCATGTGATTGAGTCCAATGGAGGAAGACTTCGTATCTCATGGGATCCAAACCTTGGAAAATTAGTTGGAAAAATTGCAAATATGTTTAGTAGTGAGATCTTTACATTAGTGAGGCGGGTTATCCCCTTGACATGTAAAGGAAAAAAACATATTCCCGAGGACATTTACACCACTATAATCGAACGACTGTTGGTAAGTTCATTTTTAAAAAATATATATATATAGTTTATTACTGAATTATGATGCATATTAATTAATGATTTTTTTTAGAATAAGTTTGACATGGATTGCTCTCAACCACATATTAGAAGCTATATTGAATACAAGATTAGTAATCCAATACACGAAAATTCAGAAAAAACAAAAAGTAGTAGAAACAAACTCTCTTTCAATCATTGTGCTGGAACAAAATCATTTCTATCTCATCGAGCTGAAAAGATATGATATTATACTTTATCCGTGGTTACCTATATTATATTGCTTACAAATATTAAGTATTATTTTTGAAGATAAAGGATGATGGAACTTATTTAAGTCCTATCGACATCTTCTATCAAACTCATTGGTTTGTTGCAAAAGGCTGGACTGGCGATGCAACACGTGAAGCATATGTAAGTACTATTTAAAATATTTTAATAAATAATACGAATTTCAAATGTTTTGATGTTTATGACATTTATTTGTTTGTTTTGAATCATATAGGAGAAAATGATTGCTTTTAAAACTAGAGCAAGAAAACTCAAGTACGCCAATGAGTGATGAAGAAATTATGGAAACCAATTTAGGGAAAAAAATATATATGTTAAAGGGATGAGATATGGACCAAAACCACCTCAAAGTAAGAAAAGAAACGTACTCATAAGATTACGTCCAATCACTCATTTTATATAAACAGTGAGTTTGCTTAAGCTTGATTTTAACTTTTGAAATTGTTGAGAATATGTGAATTGTGTTTGAAATAATTTGATATGTATCTCAATATGTGTGCAGGACTAAATTGGAGCTTATTGGTGATGTAACATTTTGGACTTTTTTTTTTAAGATCACTAGTTAGATGATGACTAATTATGTGCGGAACTTTTTTCTTTTTAAGATAACTAATTGTAGTTTTTTTTTTTTTTTTTTGGTAATGGATATATGGTGGATTTTATGATCATCATTTTAGTATACAGTACAAGTTGCACTCTGATATATTGTTTTAAAACATTATTAAAATTTGTGACGTAACTAAAACGTCACAAGATTGTAACATTGAAAACATGCAACAGTGATCAGAGCAATGCAATGAATATAGGAACTTTGTAGTAGTCTGGAAACGTCTCATACGGTGACTTTTAGTAAACATGGTATAATGCGACTTTCCAAAAACGTCGCATAATGTGGCTTCTTGCAAACGTTGCATTGTGCGACTTTTTGATAATGTCACATCAGGCGACTTCTGATACACCGTCACATAATGCGACTGTCGGACAACGTTGCAGGATGCGACTGCCTAAGCAACGTCGTATTATGCGACGTTTTTATAGCATCATCACATCCTGTGACTTTTTCTAACGTATTGTCGAAAAATACATTCAGTGATGGGCCTTTAGCGACTAAAGCATGTGACGATTAAAATTAGTCGCTAAAACTTTTTTGTAACGAAATTTTGTTTTTAGCTACGAATATTTTTAGTCGTAAAATGTCAAATTTCTTGTAGAGGGAAAAGACAACCATAATAAGGTCAAAGAACACTAATCCAAGGGGGACAGAAGGGAGAGAGAAAAAAAGGTAAGAAAAACTTTTATTGAAAAATTACATCAAATTTTAATTGGGCACAATATTTTCCATTAGTCTGTCAAGATATTTAAAAATGAGTCTTTAAGATCCACTCAAGTATTTTTTTAAACTGAAAATTGTCCAATAAACAATATATATTTAGAAACGAGCACTAAGATGCACCCGTGTAATTCTAGGATGGTCAATTTGGAATGTTGAAACTTTAACTCAAGAAGAAATCAAATGAACCCAAAATTGTCGACTATGCAAGATATCTAGAAACAAGTCTTAAGATACACCTGCCTTAAAATGCAAGTGTAATTTGATGGTTGACTAAGAACGTCGAAACTTTGGCTCGAGAAGAAATCAAATGAACGAAAATAAACCCTAAATTATCGTATCGAATATGGACATTGGTTTCTTCACTTTCATCACAAGAAAATCTCCGTTTCTGTAATTTCATACTATGGAACAATAATGATGAGATTAACATGCCAAGACATTTTCCTTTACTTCGAGTATAAAATGTCAAATACCCTTTCTGAATAATGAAAATATCAGAATAAAACAAGCATTACAAAACTTAATATTAAGGTTTTTGCACATTGATACATTCAAATACTGAGACAGGGCGTTCCAAATCATAATTTGATTCCAATCCAAATCCAAAAACATATGACGATCATTTTGTACAAGTAAAACTTAAGCATTTCCAAAGTCAAAAGAGAGATAATTCAGATCTTTTGGAGAGTTTGTGGTCATTGGATGGAGGAGTTTTGGTAGGTGAACGAACCCGACTGCGACTGCTGCTACTTCGGCATCTGCATCCTTCATTATTAAGCCATCTGCAGGACTTCATGGCTACGATCGGGATGGCAGACTCCAACTTCGAGTTCTTACAATTAACACGTTAAGTAACACATCACAAGTACTTGACCATACCACGACCCTCAACGCTGAGTTTTGTTGCTTGAAGCTGTTTTTTCTTTGGAGCCTTCAACTGCTGCAACTTTTTGTTCATCTGACGTGGATGATAGAAATTTGAGATCAGTATGGAGCATATAATAGGCAAGTCCCTGACTAAATCACTAATGCGACATTCTCAATTTTTATGAAAATGTCAAAAATAGTTGAGCAGTTTATCACAACAACTTGAATGGTGCAAAAATATCTTCTGAAGTTTTTGGAGTGCTTTCAAAATAAAAGTAGATTATAGACACTTAAGCCTCGTTTGGTAACCATTTGGTTTTTAGTTTAGAAACATTCCTTCCACCTCTAAATTTCTTACTTTGTTATTTACTTTCTACCAATATTTTTAAAAACCAAACTAAGTTTGAAAACTAAAAAAAGTAGTTTTTTAAAAACTTCCTTTTGTTTTTAAAATTTGGCTAATATTCAACTTTTTTTTTACTTAAAAAAGAGAAAACCATTGTAAGAAATTGAGAGGATATAGGTTTAATTTTCAAAAATCAAAAACCAAAAATAAAATGTTTATCAAACAGAACCTTAGTTTTTAGTTTGAAATTAAACCTATAAACAAATATCCCTTCCACCTCTAGATTTCTTGCTTCGTTATCTACTTGTTGCCAATGTTCTGATTTCTTGCTTCGTTATCTACTTGTTGCCAATGTTCTAAAAAACCAAGCAAAAATTTTGCTAAAAAAGTAACTTTTAAAAAAAAAAAAAAAAAAATTGTTTTTAGAATTTGACTAAGAATTCAACTTTTTCTTAAAAAAAAAGATGCAAACCATGGTAAGAAATTGGAAAAAAAAAAAAGAAGAAAAAAAAGAAGAAAAAAAAAGACATTGTTACCAAACGGCCTTAAAGATGAGTTCTACATCCCAAAAAATGTTTTTAGGGTGCTTCCCTAACCAGTACATGTGAACCCAAACATTTAAAATCCAGTCCAAGAGAAAAGAAGACTCCAGCTCAAAAAGGAAAACTAACCTTCATGCGACGTTGATCTTGCACGGCTTGCTTAGCACGAGCTCTGATTTCATCTGGATCTATCTTAGATTGGGGTCGGATAACAAAATCCAACGGTGTTGCTTCTGGCCGTGAAGCATGTTGCCTTGAGGATGACTGACCAGACTTGCGTCCCCTGGCATCGATGTCACATCACAAATAAAGATCTCGATAAAGAACAAGCAGAAAAATGGTATTGAACAAGAATAAAATTGAATTAGGATTTAGAACTTGCAAGAGGTATGCAACTAAAGTATAAATAACATCGAATCTTACTGTGAGAATTCATCCAAGTCAAGATCCCCATCTCGAGATTCCATTCCAGCAGCTTTGTTTCCCGACCTTCAAAAATGTTTTACAGCAGAGAGTTCCCTTAATACTTAAAAAGCAACAGAAGAAAAGTAGTTGGCGAAAGAAGAAAAGAAAATTAAAGATAAAGAACAGTACTTTTTCGCCAATGGTCTTCTGAAGGGCACCCTCTCATCTTCCACATTTCTCATGTCCTCAAATCTAGTACTTTTGTTAAATATGGGTCGACTCTGCAATTACACGAAATGCCAACATGGATCCATAAGTTAGAAATTTTGGCAGTGAAGAATCCAACTAATACATTCTTTCTTCCCTTGAGAGCACAACGTGAAGCCAGTAAACATTGCAAACTCATTTAAATAAAACCATGCATGAAAGTATAATAAAATTGGAAGCTACATGCATAATTCTCGAAGGCAGAAAATAAGCACCAAAATCCCACTAACATCGTCCATCTTCAGAACAATCCCAAAGCCAGAAAACAGTAAGAACTCTTACAAATAGAAACAATGCATGACAACGCAATTAAGTTGGAAGTGACAGCATTGCTTGAAACAACATCTATTATGGTGTATGAAGAAAATAATCAAGAAGTAATTCCCAAATTATACATAAAACGATGCCCACTAAACCACACTAGTATTCTGCTTCCAGCTTCTCTCTACTTTCATGAGAAAGAGGGAGAGTAAAACTATCTTCTAGGACGCATCACAAAATAAAAAACTGCAGAGGAAAGGGAAGGGGCAACATTACCCATTGATCTACTAAATCTTTTGCAAGTTTCCGGTTGGATGTTGTTTCCTCATCAGATTTTGACAGAAACATAATAACCTACAGAAAGTACATCATAATCACGCTTTATTTCTAACTGGTGAAAAGGAGGAAAAATCAGGAATTGGGAAAATCACTAAAGATGACCTTGCACTAACCTTTCCAAGGCCACTCTTCTTCAGCTGCTCTCTTCTATCATATTGTTCAAGATCAATTGGAAACTAAGAAAAAGAATCCAGCGTTCAGTGTTATTAAAATGTCTTCAATAACCACTATACTATAAGTTGTTAAAAGAATAGAAATTTCATTTACATCAGTCAAAATTTTCAAGATTGCTTCCCGGATATTTATATTAGGCAAACTCCCATCTGGTAGAGGTTCAAGCCAATTCTTTAGAAGGGTTAGCACTCCGTGATCCAAGAATTCTTGTTGAAGCTGCTTCCTGTGACGGACAATCAAATATTAAACAATACACATATATAAGAATAGATAAACAATTGGAACAGCTTATTGTAATACCATAAATTTTGTAAGCTTCACACATCAGTGAAATTATTTTTAAAAAAATAAATAAATAATTACGTACTTTGCAAGAACATCAGTGAGGAGTGGCAACTTTTTCAGTTTATTGACAGCAGGTTTCCCCTGCCTGTTAAGGTCGGCATCCTCTTCGGCAGTGACCTCAAGCTCGGCCATCACATTCTCCACTAGCAATGCTATTTCTGCAGGACTTTTCTCATTCTTCTTCTTCTTCTTACCCATCTTGAAGAGCTCATTAATTTCATCATCTTCCTCACCTTCCTCGGCCTATCAGAACCCAAAAAGAAAAGTGTGTTGTTGAAAGAACATCATGGCCAGTAAATTTTTGTTTTTTTTAAAAGAAAAGCAGTAAATTTCTGTTATAAGAATATCGAGGCCATAAATTTATTACTAGATATATTCAAATACAGAGTGCTGCTGATTGCTTTACAAGAAATAAAGTAAATGCAGGTCTTCTAATGAAGACAGAACTCCACTTTTATCCTTTAACAAGTTCGTACAGTTCTTCCAATTATGCATTACTACATATTACATGCACAGTTCTTAAACTTGCATATCACCATGACAAAATTAGACATATAATTCATGACATTAGGTTGTCAAAAGAATAAATAATACGGACCTCTGGAGCATAGCGGGGAGAGCGTGGCTCGTCATCACTTCCATACCGATCAGCAGGATCCACACCACTATCATCTATAAAATTATCATCATCAACTGTTCTGGTACCTTCTTGATCGTCCTTTTACAACAAGAGAAAACCCAGTTTAAAAACATCTAACCCAGAACTGTTGGCTGCTTCCATACAGGTAACTAAGTTCAAAAGGCATTCAACATCTTGAGATCATGGATACTTTATTTGATGGAAAGAGATTATTGAGATCATGGACACTTTAAGTGTCTTCATAGAATCTAAAATTTCAGTATAAAGGCTGATTTAGAGGGGGAAAAAACTGTAGAGATGACATCATTCTACAAGCTCAAGAAAAGAAGCCCCATATATTCGTATCTAGCAAATAGTCATTAAGCTATTCTTCATCAAAAACAAAAGGAAGTTCATCACTGAATATATGATATAAAGTTTCAAAAGGGTGCTAAGCAATTTAGATTGCACTTATATGGTTATAAGCTTTTGAAATCATGTATTGAAGCAGACCTGACAGGGCACCTGCAGACTAAAATCACACGCTAGAATTCCCATATTCAAGTATAAGGAAATATGTACAAATACAATAAACATTTGACACTTCAAGAAGATACTGTGTCCCATAAACACCTCATACAATAGACATTTGACACTTCAAGAAGAATGCAAAGTTCTTACATCAGAAGCGCCACCAGCAATAGTCTCCCACATCTCCTTGACATCCCCATCCTGATCCTTCATCCCCTTCCCCGAAAAGGCTTTCTTCGATAATCTGTTCTTGCCTCCACTACCACTTCCAAGCCTTTTATCTCCTTTGAATCTCTTCTCCTTTTTCCCACTACTAATCCCCTTCTTCCTTTTCCTCTCCTCCGAACCCTCCCTCACAAACTGGTCCGGCGTAAAGTCCCTCGCTTCATCATAATCGTCTAAATTAGAGGGCACAGTACCCTTACCAGCTAAACTCTTTTTGATCAACCTCTTCCTAGGCCTGGCCTGGGAATCCTCCGCATCATAGACAGGAGTCTGAGATCGCTGTCGTCCACTCCAATCACCAATATCCTCATCTAATAGTTCGTCAGGATTGTATGGTTCAGGGGATTGCTCACCGTCTGACTGTATATGGTCAAAGTCCATCAATGGTTCACCATCCTCGTCACGGTACCTGGTACAAACACAATCCTCAAAAAAAAAAAAAAAAAAGAACCCAATTCACACTTGAAAACCCTAATTCAATCAAATTCAAGTGCTTACGGATCATCTTCGTAACCCATTGGCGACGATAAAAATTGCAAGCAGAAATTGACCAAGCAGTAAACTCGATCGTCGGGATCGAGAACTCGAGTCGATCTCGATCACAGCTAAACCGTCCCAAATGCAACTTCGCTGCCGATCGGAGACGAAGATATTGAGTGATTCGTTTGTCGATTGGGGGAACGAAACAAAAACATCAATAATTCAGCATTCTATTCAATAAATGGGTGAATAAAATTGACTTTCGAGGTTAGGAAAGCGGCAAATAAATGCATATAATATCGATAATAACAAAATAAAAAATATATATCATAAAGAAACGTGCCCAGAAAAGAAGAGGAAAAGCTTCAAGAACCAAACAATGGCGAGCTTCGGGATTGCAAAAGAGACTGAGATTGACGAACAGAGAAAAAAAATTCTGTGAGAACGAATGAATGGTGCGGTGCTCCCGAAGTGCGTATGGAGGCAAAGAAGACGATAGAAGAAGAGGTGGGAAGTTCCAAGGGGGATTTTATTTTCCTTCCTTTGTTTTGCCAAATTAACAACTTTGGTGCTTGCGATATAAAGATTTTTTTTAAAAGAAAAAAAATGGCTATTAGTAAGGGTTTACATGAGTTTGGATTGAGTTGAGGATATTTTTTTTTTACCAATCCAAAAATTCGTGTTGGATTCGGTTATAACTTATTTTTTATTTTTAATGAAAAATATGTAAATTGATACACAACCCATGACTAATAACTAAAATCTCATAAGATTCTAAATACCAAATATTTATTATATGTATTGTAAATTTTAAACAAAGACAAATATCATAATAATTCTAAAAGAAAAATATTAAATATTCAAAAATTGATCAGTACAAAGAAATCAAATTTTAAACAAAGAGGAATATATATATTTATATAAAAAAAATTCGGGTTGGATTGGGTCATCCCAAATTTTTTTAACCAACCCACAACTCAACCCAATAAAAATAGAAAAATTCAACCCAACCCAATCTAAGAACAAAATTAACCCAACCCAACCCTTACATATTGGGTTGGATAGTCCGGATTATTCAGATTGTCTGGTTATTTGAACACCCCTAGCTATCAGTAAATAATATTTATAATTAAATTTAAAAGAATTTAAAAGAATACATTCTATATCTCTCATATTATCTAAAATATATATTTAATTCGTGTTAAAAGAAAAGAATCTTTAAAAAAAATCTCATCTTATCTAAAGTTCTATTATTCACATTAAATATTGTTAGATTTTCAAAAAAGAATTACATTTTATCTTCCATTTATATTAAGAAAAAATCTTAAATTATCTATAAAAATCATTTAATTCAAGAAGTTCTTTTTGTTAAATGCATAAGAAATTCTTAAAAATTAATTTATTTAATAATTTCGAGATTTGATTTAAGATTAAATTGAATCAAATTTTGAATTTTAAATTAAGCTCTGAGTTCTCCTTTTTCCTTTTTCCTTTTTTTTTTTTTCCATATTTGGTATATTTCATTATAGTTTTTTTTACAAATATTAATTTATACCTGTTGAATGAGAAATTTTGGATCAAGTACAAGTCACCACGTCGTTTGCTAAATTAACGACGAATTTCTAAATCATTACTTTGGGTCCAATTAGAAGTTGACACATGTCCCGAATTGAATTGAAGACAAGTTTCAATGACGTCACGCGGATGAATCAGATGAGGTTAAATTGGTCCGATTTGATATTACTATTTGGGCATAAAGTCCAAACTACAAAAAAAGTGGAATTAGACCCAAATTCCAGATCAGACCTAAAACCAACTAATTGGGCCCAAGGGTCAGGCCCATGGACCCACCAAGCCCACGAAACCCACCTGAGAACTCTATAAATAGAAAAGTTATCTTCATTTGTAAGGACAATATTTTCTACATTCAGAAGACCCAGAGAGAATTCACTAACAAGTAGAGGACTCCTGAAGGCTCCTGGAGCTACATTCCAAAACTTCTACTTCAAGCTTCCAAGACTCCTGAAGTTGCACTCCTATAAGGCAAAAGACCTTTGAAGACACAAATACTCTTTCAAGACTTCTACTTCAAGCTTCCAAGACTCCTGAAGCTGCATTCCTATGAGGCAAAAGACTTTTGAAGACACAAATACTCTTTCAAGACTTCTACTTCAAGCTTCCAAGACTCCTGAAGCTGCATTCCTATGAGGCAGAAGACTTTTGAAGACACAAATACTCTTCCAAGACTTCTACTTCAAGCTTCCAAGACTCTTGAAGCTGCACCTATAAGGCAGAAGACCTTTGAAGACACAAATACTCTTCCAAGACTTCTACTTTAAGTTTCTAAGACTCATGAAGCTGCACCCCTATAAGGCAGAAGACCTTTGAAGATACAAATACTCTTCCAAGACTTCTACTACAAGCTTCCAAGACTCCTGAAGTTGCACTCCTATAAGGCAGAAGATCTTTGAAGACACAAATACTTTTCCAAGACTTCTACTTCAAGCTTCCAAGACTCCTGAAGCTGCACTCCTATAAGACAGAAGACCTTTGAAGACACAAATACTCTTCCAAGACTTCTACTTCAAGAATGTTCAGTGTTTTCCTTCTCCAAGTCAAGCATATTCACCCAACTGAGAGAGAATTAAAGGATCAAGTATTAGTGATCGAACCATATCGCATCAAATCAACTCCAACATCAACACCAACTTAAGTTCAACTCCATGAAACACGTTTCTCCGGAAACCTCGTGCGAACAAATTAGCACGTCCAATGGGACATCTCTACCTCTCATCTCTCTCTCGTCATCCGAGACAAGAAGTCTACAAATGGCACCAAAGAAAGTTGCATCCAAATCTACCATCGCAAGCAACACTTACATAAGCTCTGTCATCACAGAGGAAATCTGGGACCAGCTGATGGAATCTCCTAAAGGCGGGATCGTCATCAGAAAAAATCCCTTGTTCGACAACTATGCTTCTGCTACTGATCTATCAGAGAAAGAATCACATCTTGATGTAGTGTCTGTCATGATGACTGACGTAACGACTGAGTCGACCATGGTAGAGATGGAAGATAAACCTCCTAATGAAGGCTGTAGAGGAGCGAGATCATGAAATCGCTGCTTTAAGAGATCAGATACAGGCTCGAGATACTGCTGAATCAAGTCAATCCCCAGCTACAAAAGCCAATGACAAAGGAAAGATTGTCTTGTAGGAAAGTCAGCCACCATAATCCACCTCTGTTGCCTCCCTTTCAGTTCAACAACTCCAGGATATGATCACAAACTCCATAAGAGCTCAGTACGGAGGACCGTTGCAAACTTCCTTTATGTACTCGATGACATATACCAAGAGAATCGACAACCTGAGAATGCCAGCTGGGCATCCAAAACAACATGTTGTACACTTCATTGAAACCTGCAAAAATGCAGGAACCAGAGGAGACCAACTAGTCAAGCAGTTTGTCTGTACCTTGAAAGGAAATTCTTTCGATTGGTATACTGATTTGGAGCCAGAAGTGATTGATAGTTGGGAACAACTAGAAAGAGAGTTCATGAACCGCTTCTACAGTACAAAGCATATTGTTAGCATGATGGAGCTGACAAACACCAAACAATGGAAGGGAGAGACAGTCATCGATTACATCAACCGATGGAGAGCTTTAAGTCTGGATTGCAAAGATAGACTTACTGAATTATTTGCAGTGGAGATGTGCACTCAAGGCATGCACTGGGAACTTCTCTACATCCTACAAGGGATAAAACCTCGTACGTTTGAGGAGCTGACAACACGAGCTCATGATATGGAGCTGAGCATTGCCAATAAGGGAACTAAAGATTTCTTAGTCTCTGAAGGGATAAAATACAGAAATGATGCCAAGGGCGCTGAAAAGATCGTGTGTAGTGCCACAAAAGAATCTATGGTCGTTCATGTGACCCCGCTGAAATTTTCCTCCAAAGGAAAATAAACAAAATTTGAAAGAAGGCACAATGAGGGCGAGAAGCGTAGTCCAACTCTTAAAGAACGATAAGAGAAGGTTTATCCATTCCCTAACTCTGATGTGGCAGATATGTTGGAGCAACTACTAGAGAAGCAACTTATTCAGCTACCGGAATGCAAGCAGCCGGAACAAGAAGGAAAAATAGATGATCCTAACTACTGCAAGTATCATCGGGTCATTAGTCACCCAGTTGAAAGGTGCTTCGTGCTGAAGGAACGAATTATGAAGTTGGTTCATGAAAAGAAGATTGAGCTAGATTTGGATGAAGTAGCTCAGACAAATCTCGCTACAGTAGCGGCGACTTCAAATGTTCCAATATTGTCTGTGTCCCATGGTGAAAGACAAAGTCCGATCCATTTTGGAAAAGTCGAACTTATAGTTGTTCGGTTCCAACAAGAGATTCAAACAGCAAATTCTGAAAAGAAAGATGAGCTTTTTGAAGATGACAACGAAGGGTGGATAATAGTGACTCATCGAAAGAGAAGATAACCAAACTCCACCCAAAAAGAGTCGCGTTCCTATCAAAGCTATAGAAGAAGAAACAAGACTCATAAAAAGAAAGGCAAAAAGATAACACGGAAGTCTAAGCCTGTTAAGAAAGAAGACAAAGACTTCCCTCAATTCCGACGGCCGGCAACTTCGGCAGAATTTCTCCCAAGAATCTTTCTCAATAATCATCCAGAGAAAGTATCAGAAGTTATATTGCATGTCACACTGTCGGCATAGTGGAAGTCGACAACAATCATGTGACTGCTGAAGAAGTTAAAGACTTAGAAGAAATGAAGCAAAGAACTTTTGTCTTCGATCGTATTAAGCCTTCAAGTGCTCGATCTTCAGTCTTTCAAAGATTGAGTATCGCCACGGTAGGAGAAGAAGACCAATGTCCAACGACTACTTCTGCTCGAACTTTAGCCTTCAAAAGGCTAAGTATATCCACATCAAAGAAAGATCAGCCTCCAGCATCTGCTTTTTATCGTCTCAAGACAACAAGCGATCAACGTAAAGGAAGGATGAAAATCTTGAAGCCAACATCATTCCATGAAGAAAACGACGACAAAAAAATTCACAGTCGTGTCCCTTCACGCATGAAGAGAAAATTTTCTGTTGACATAAGTACAGAAGGTTCCTTGATGGTGAAGCCAAAACTCATCATATTGACGAAACCTACAAATGAAGAGGATAATCAAAACCATGATGAAATAAGAGCTTCTGAAGTTTAAATAAAGAAGCTTCTCATTGCACGAGCCTAAACTGCATGATGCTCCTAGCCCACATGAGCTTAAAATGTGAACAGCGCCAAAAAAAAAAATTGTATGAACTACGTTACGACTTGATCCCTTTCATTATAAAGGGTACGTAGGCAACTTAAAGAAATTTAAGTTCAGTTGTGCATAAAAAGAAAAAAAAAATTCTCTTCGAACTACATTATGACTTGATCCCTATCATTAAGAAGGGTATGTAGGCAGCTTGAAAGAAACTTCAAGTTCAGTTCAGTTAAAAAAAAAAAAAAAATGAACTACGTCATGATTCGATCCCTTTCTTTAAAGGTACGAAAGAAACTTAAAGAAATTTAAGTTTAGTTCATCAGAAGAGGTACCACAACCACCTAAGTATAATACTACAAGATTGATGTTGATCATCCCCGTCAAAGAATGACACTTCAGATTGAAGACGTTCATCCCTATTGGGGGTAACACAATGGGTTGAAGATGTTCATCCCTCGTAAGGAGCCAACACAATAAATAATAGGCACACACGTGGAATGTGCTTCGCTTCCTCTTTAAAAGTAAACTTATATGTTCCCTCATCTTCAAGTTTAGAGGCTTCATCGATGCTCCATCTTCACGCTTAAAGTCGTGAAGTCGAGCTCAATGTAAAGATTCATCGATGCTTCATCAAACTCAAATGCAAAGGATTTGTTGATGCTTTGTCAAACTCAAATGCAAAGGTCCTGTCGATGCTTTTCCATCTTCAAGTTTAAGGTTGGTGTGCATGGCTCGGCTCCATCTTCAATGACTCGGTCTACAAAATCATGAAGTAGTTTCACTTTATCTCCAAAGTCGTGGTATGGTTTCATTTCCACTCCAAAATGTTGGCGCGACTTCGCTTCATCTCCAAAGTCGTGGCGTGGCTTCGTTTCATCTCTGAACTGATGACACGGTTTCACTTCATCTCCAAACTAATGCGCGACTTCACTCCATCTTCAAAATCGTGGTGCAGTTTCGTTTCCTCTCCAAAATATTGGTACACCTTCACCCCTTCTCCAAAATTGGTGTAACTTCGCTTCCTCTCCAAAAATGTGGGTGTGGTTCTACCTCATATGCGAGATCAAGTTTGGTTTGCCTAGCTCTACCTCATATGCGAGGAAAACTCTGGTCCGTCTGGCTCCGCCTTGTACGCAAGATCCACTCTAGCCAATCTGACTCCGTTCAAAATCTTGATGGCACATTCTTCTCATCTTCAAGGTTTGATGGCATATCCGACTCATCTTCAAATACTCAATGGCATATTTTCCTTCTCTTCAAATTTTGATCAAGGAGTAACATAACAAGACAAACCTTTCGAGGATCCTCCCTAGGGTGATCGAATGGGAGAGTTGTATGCCTTTGTGAGGCCCCTCCCATAACGATCAGGATGTACGAACGGTGCTACAAAGTAGACCTTTTCGGGATCCACCTAGGGTGATCGAATGGGAGAGTTGTAAGCCTTTGCGGGGCCCCTCCCATGACGATCAGGATACACGAGCGCACCAAAGATGGGTCGATGAGATTAAAAAAAAAACTTGTTTTGTTGTGCTCCTTTGGTTGCACCGTAACTCCTACAAAAAAAATAGTAGGGGGGCAAGTTAGTAAAAAAAAAAAAGAGAGAGAGAGAGAAAATAATAAAATAAAAAAGAACAAAGCTTTCTATTGCAGCTTCCTATTCTTCATTCTTCTTTCTTTCTCCCTTCTCCTCACTTACAGCTTCTTATTGCAATCCAAGTCTGATTGACAAAGGATGGAAAGGACATAAGAACGAAGAAGATTACACTACAAGATGAAGAAGAGCATGCGTCCTGCCAGTATTTATATAACTAAGTTCGATGGGATGTTTTTTCTACTAATCAGTTGAAATCTGATAAAATCACGGGTTACTCAAACTGAATACTGTTTATTTTGTTGTGGAACTCCGATTCTTGCTGAAATTAGTTAAGAGTCAACAAAAAAAGATCATGCTCGATTGGAGGCTGCTTGAATTAGGGGTCACGGTGGAGTTTTGGATCCCTAGATTCAACGGCGAGGAGTTTTAAGCTTACTTGAGAGAATCTGGCATAAGCCAACAGTATGGAGAAGAAAATCTCGCTAAGGCTGGTATCGCTAGCCACAAAGCAAATGGCTACCTGAGATAAAAAATAAAATAAAATAATAATAATAATAATAATAAGGGAGAATCTCGCTCGAAATCCTCTCGCTAGTGTCGCTCTCTCCCACAATCTCGCTCGAAATGCTCTCACTAATCTCTCTCTCTCCCACTTTCTCGCTCACAATCTCGCTCTCTCGCACGATCTCGCTCTCTCTAGTGTCACTCTCTCCCACAATCTCGCTCGAAATGCTTTCGTTGATCTTGCTCTCTCCCACGATCTCGCTGGTAATGGTTTGGTATCACTGGTTAGCCTGATCTCGCTGATAATGGCTTGGTATCACTGGTCAGCCTGATCTCACTAATAATGCCTTGGAATCGCTGGTAATGGTCTGATCTCGCTAATAAGGTTGTCTTCCAATACGTTGACTCTCCAAAATCTCTTCTATTTAAGTTCAAATTCATATTCCATTCAATTTGGAATTAAAATCAACTGTTATTCCAAATCTCAATCTAAAGCCTCTAATCCAAATTTTTATTCTAAATTCAAGCCAGCCAAATCGGGTGAGATAAATGTCAAATCCATCCCAAATTAAAATTTGGCCATATCCTAAATTTTATCAATATTCGAATAGTTAACCTTGATATTGAGTTATGAATAAAATGCCGAGTCAAAATTTGGCTATATTCTAAATTTTATCTCAAATTGAATTCAACCTTAGTTTCTATACTCATTTCCAAGTAAAATTGAGCATATCTCAAATTTTTATCTCAATCCAAAATTGATCAAGATTCAATTTCACCCTAAATTCTATTCCGAATTCAAATTAAATTAAATTTGCAATTAAAGTGGAACATAAATTCTACTTTAGTTCAAATTAAAGTTTACTTAGTGAAAGTGTGTCAAACGAACAAGATTTCAAATCAAAATTTTGAGCTAAATTCTCATATTTTGAGCATGATGATGCATCAAATTAAAAGAGTCAAAAAATCATACTTTGATCTCAAATTACATTTTTTTCGAGATTCATCCACCTATATACGTGCATAAATCTCGAAAAAGGGGCATTTGTTGAATGAGAAATTTTGGACCAATCACAAGTCACCACGTCGCTTGCTAAAATTAACGATGAATTTCTAAATCATTGACTTTGGTCCAATTAGAAGTTGATACATGTCCCGAATTGAATTGAAGACAAGTTTCGATGACATCACGTGGATGAATCAGATGAGATTAAATTGGTCCAATTTGATATTACTATTTGGGCTTAAAGTTCAAACTACAAAAAAAGTTGAATTGGACCCAAATTCCAGATCAGGTCCAAAACCAACTAATTGGGCCCAAGGATCAGGCCCATGGACCAACCAAACCCATGAAACCTACCTGAGAACTCTATAAATAGAGAAGTTCTCTTCATTTGTAAAGGCAACATTTTCTACACTTAGAAGACCTAGAGAGAATTCACTAACAAGTAGAGGACTCCTGAAGACTCCTGGAGCTGCACTTCTATAAGGCAGAAGACCTTTGAAGACATAAATACTCTTCCAAGACCTTTGAAGACACAAATACTCTTCCAAGACTTCTACTCCAAGCTTCCAAGACTTCTACTTCAAGAACGTTCGGTGCTTTTCTTCTCCAAGTCAAGCATATTCACCTAATTGAGAGAGAATCAGAGGATCAAGTATTAGAGATCGAACCACATCGCATCAAATCAACTCCAACATCAACACCAACTTAAGTTCAACTCCACGAAACACGTTTCTCCTGAAACCTCGTGCGAACAATACCCCTAAACTTTAGGGATTGTATCAATTTAAATCCCAAACTAAGAATTGTATCAATTTAAACCTTAAATTTTGGGTCGTATCAATTTAAATCTTAAACCTTGGGATTGTATCAATTTAAACCCAAAACTAAAAATTATATTAATTTAAACTTTGAAATCTCATATGTGTATTAATTTAAACCTTGAACTTTTATAAATATATCAACTTAAACCCTAAACATTCATGAGTGTATCCAAATAAAACACGATGGGGTTTAAATTGATACAATTATAAAAGTTCAGAGTTTAAATTGATACATTCATAAAAGTTCAAGATTTAAATTGATACAATTATTAATTTAGGGTTTAAACTGATACAATACCCAAAGTTCAGGGGTATAAATTGATATTTGCCTTTCTTTTTTTCCTTTTTGCAGCTCCATGCCATTTTTATTTTGTTTGAGATTGAGATATCTACACTAATCCAATCTTCTCAATTTATCTAATATATTTATCTCTTTTCTTTTGTTAACAACGTGTTTTTATTTCTACAAGTCGATTGAACTCTATTGAAGGTAACTCTCTTTTTTTACTTTTTTTTTTTTTGGTACATTTGGTTACTGATTTTGTTTTCTTCTTTTTCTATCTCTATAGGTATAGTTTTTCTTAAGATTTTTTTTTTTTTTTTTTTTATAAAATTTATGGTGCACCAATCCCCTATATATGTTTGTTTTTTACTTTTTTTTTCTTGCACCTTTAAATTAAGGGTGAGCAACGGTCGGTTTGTCACAAAAATCGGTGCCGAAACCGACCTAATCAGTTTAAAGAAAATGAAAATCGTTGTTCAACAAATGGAGGCCTTAAACCGCATGACCACTGGTCCAACGCAAACCGACCGGATCTTTGTGTGTGTTTGGTGCAGACTGCAGCATGGGCATGCATGGTGGTGGAGTCCGACGATATATGACTTGGTGCAGACTGTAGCATGTTGATGAAGTAACTAGGGTAGAGCGACGACCGGGTGTGGCTTCCGGCGAGAGGCAAACAGTAATCGACGTTTTCCGACATGGTGTGCTGAGGATGGAATGGAAGAAACGTGGGCATGCGTGATTGTGGTAACTGGTAGTGCAATGTGCTTAGGAAGGAAGAGCGAAGAAGCAATGGTTTTAACTTTTTAACTTTTTAGATTTTACTTTATTTTGACTTTTTAAATATATAATATTAATATATTTAAGATACTTTGTAATATATTTATTTATTTATTAATAATCGATCACGATCGGAGTCGATTTATTTCTCGGTCGGGGTGGTTGATTTTGAACTATTTTTAAAAAAAATCGACTATGGCTGTTTCAAAGGGAAACCAACGAGTTGCCTTTTATTGAATGAGAATTTTTGGACCAATCACAAATTACCATGTCATTTACTAAATTAATTACGAATTTTCAATTAATTTTTTTAGACTAAAAGAAGTTGACATGTGTCCAAGTTGAAGTTGAAGAATAAATTGGCGAATTCCAATGATGCCACATGTTTCCTTCATAACCGTTGGATTGAATAAAATTAATTTGGTCCTTTGATATAATTAATGGGGCTAAAAGTCCAATTGAGCACAAAAAAAAAGAAGCTTAATTTGACCCAAATGTCAAATAAGGTCTAAATCCAATTAGTTGGGTCTAGTGGCCAGGTCCATGGACCAACCAAGCCTAAGTCCACGAAGCCCACCTGGGAACTCTATCATAGAAGAGTTTTCTTCGTTTGAAAGGGTCAACAATTCTATACTCCAGAGATCCTAAAGAGAATTCCCTACAATCAGAAGACTTATTACTCCTGAAGTCGATCACACTTGAAAACTGAAGTCCTTTGGAGATACAGGCATTCTTCTAGGACTCTAACCTCAACAACATCCACACATTTTGCTTCCATACATCAAGCGTTCGCATTCAACTGAGAGAGAATTAGAGGATTAAGTACTAGAGATCGAACCACATTCATATCAAATCTACATCAACACAAGTTCAACTCCACTAAATACATTTCTCCAGAAGCCTCATGCAAACATTGATCCTCCAAAAAGATTATCAAGCCCAAATGTTGATCATCTAATAAGATCATCAAGCCTAGTGGTCGATCATCCTAGAAGATCAACGAGTTCAAAGGTCGATCGTCCCAGAAGATCATCAAATCCAAAGGTCGATCACCCCAAAAGATCATCAAGCCCAAAGATTGATCATCTAAAAAGATCAACAACAAAGGCCAATCATCAAAGAAGATCCACAAGCCTAAAGGTCGATCATCCAAGAAGATCCACAAGCCCAACGGTCGATCATTCAAGAGATTAATGTTAGA
Source organism: Benincasa hispida (assembly GCF_027475165.1). Classification (NCBI taxonomy): domain Eukaryota; kingdom Viridiplantae; phylum Streptophyta; class Magnoliopsida; order Cucurbitales; family Cucurbitaceae; genus Benincasa; species Benincasa hispida. The sequence continues at coordinate 9,016,913 of NC_143482.1, read as the reverse complement.
TTTTATGTCCTAAAACTCGTGGTTTGTAAACATTAAACATATTCTATTATTAATAAAGATGTGCTGAGATTTATTCAATAAAGTTGTTATTGAATATATAAATTGCATATTTCGTTTTCGAAAATCCTAAATCCAATAAACTAAGATCCATGTCAATAACATGAATACTTGGACTTTATGTAGAGACATAAAAGTGTATCGAGTTCTTGTAAATAGCCTAAACGGTCTATAATATACGAATAAGGCTGGGTATCTTATTCTGAAGACACAATCGGATGCGGCCCAGTTTGTATTTAGTACAAACGATGTGATCATAAATCGTTCATGTAGAGACATGCGAGTGGTGGCGTCCTATGCAAAGAGTTTGTATAAGACCAGGCAAGAAATAAAGTCACTCCTACTTTATAACATCGTTTACTATTTAAAACTGATTTTTTTGAAATACGATAACCTAGGAAACTTGACCTTAATCTTGAGCCAACTATGAACTTCTATTTATCCGAGATTGTCCTTAGATCTGCATGGGTGAGAATGGCTCATCAGCGCCGACTCAATATGCCTCCAATTTCAGGGGGTAAAACTTAGTAGATAGCTGGGGACATAAGGTGCAAGACGAAATTCACTCCTACCCACTTCTAGGGATAGTAGAGAGGTTGTTCCTTTAAGTGCTCACTTCAGGTCTTAAATAAGGGGTCGTACCCTCTCATTGGCCTGAAAGGACTCGGTTTAGTGACTGGATCACAAACCAATTGCTCATTAGAGAATCAGTGTGATTTAAGGAACAAGAGATAATTACGGGGGCAAAACGGATATTTGACCCATCCGTAATTACGAACGACCAGTGAAGGGTTGATTTACTGATGATGGTTATATCGAGTGGGCAGAAATATATCTACAGTAAGGAGAGTGCAACTATTGGGCTATAGTGGAGTGTCCCAATAGTTAATGAATGTTGGTTAACTAGGTTAATGAGTTTAGTTGGTTAATCTTAGATCATTGGAACTCATGGTCTGTAGGTCCATTAGATTTTCCTACTAGCTCATATCGGACTAAACCTTAGAACAGTTTGACGAACGAGTTCAAAGTTTTCAAATTCGATTTTTGGGAGTAAAGTGTTAAATATATATGATATATTTAACTTAATGTTTAATTATGAATTAAACACATATATAGAGAGAGAGATATTTAAATAAGATTTGGATATCGGGTTTTTTCAATAGGAATTCAAGAACGGTCAATCATGATTGATCAGGATTAGTGTGGTTTTAATACTAAATTAATTAAACAATTTAATTAATTATTTAAATTAATTTTAAATTAAAGAGGTCAAAATTGGAATGAAAGTCAAAATTGTTGACTAGGTCAAAATTGGAATAAAAGTAAAAAATGTTTACTAGGTCAAAATTGAAATGAAAGTCAAAATTGTTTACTAGGTCAAAATTTGAATAAGAGTCAAAATTATTGACAATGTCAAGATTGGAATAAAAATCAAAATTGTTGATTAGGTCAAAATTGAAATAAAGTCAAAATGCTGACTATAGATCTTGAGAGTCAAAGTTTGACAAGTTGACCAATTTAGTGGAAAAATCCAAGATTGACTTAGTGGGAAAATCTAAGTTTTAGTGGATTTGATCAAAACAATTTTCCGAGTGTTCATCCCACATTAAGACACTAATCTCACTTAGGGTTAATGGATTTTTAAGTGTCAAATTGTCATTAACTCAACTTTGCATGATTTTTATGATTTTGCCTATAAATAGAATGATTCTATGAAGTTTAATCTTCTTAATCAAGTGGAAAATCTTGAAAATTATTGAAAAACCCTAACCCTAATTATCTCTCAAACCTTTATGTAATTTCTCTCCAAGTTTTGTCATTCACCGGATTCCACCATATCGTTCTAAGGTCGAAGAATAGTAAAAAAGACTCTCGTGATGGTCTACGAACCGATCGTGGGAAGAATTGATGAAAACCAAAAAGGATTTTTGGGCGACAAAGGTTGTTTATTCTAACCCTAATTAAGTTTTGGACATTCATGCTTATTTCCTATAAATTAATGAAATTATAGTGCTTAAGATCTAAATTGCTTCCGCATGTGAATAGTTAACTCCTTTAAATGGTATCAGAGCATGCTTAAAGTACTCAATTTTGGTTTTAAATTGGTGGGTAATTGTTCGTGTGATGGATGCATGTGTGCTAAAATGGATTTTTGGTCTTTGGCATATTTTTTCTTTCAATTTGTAATAATTATTATAATTACCTCATGTTTAATGACTTTAATTATTGGGGTTCGTGCCCTAAAGTCTCGTGTCCTGTAGTTTGTAAACAACTTTGTACGAACACTTGTGATGTATAATATATATGATATTTACTTCACCTCTTGACTTTTCATATTTAGATGTTTTTTTATTTTACCATAAACCAATAAACTTAATATCCCTGATTGTCTTTATGTAACTTAAGCATGTATGTAGTAACATACAAGTTGATCATGTCTTAAGTGACAACCAAAATAGTCTTTAGTATATGGATATAGGAGGGAAACTTTGTCCTGGTAACACTATGGACGCGGCTCGCTTTGTGGAATGGTCACAAGTGTTGTGACTTATCACAGATGGTCTGATCCTGGTCATTCGTGTGGGGGACATGCGAGTAGGGGCGTCCTATACAAAGAGTTTGTATAAGACCTAATCACGAAGTGTTAACGTCTCGTTATATAACACTGTTCGTGACTGAGACTTCATTTCACTAGGATGACCATAGGTAACATGACCTCAGTCTTGAATGAGTTGGAAACTCTTGCCATTGAGGGTGGTCCTTTGATTTGTATGGGTACGAGTGGCTAGGTCGCTGATTCAAATCTACCATTTTGGGGATTTGTCTGATTTGGGAGCTGGGAACTCAACTACACAAGATGGAATTCACTCCTTCCCCGAGGCAAGGGTAAGTAGATAGATAGATTCCTCAAGGGCTGATTCCAAAACTTGAACGATGTGGCGCCATGCACCTTTTCATGACCCGAGAGGTGTTCACACATAGTAGTACTATGTTGTATTGTTTATTAGAGGGATCAATGGTACTTAAGGAGGAAAATGTAATTACAGGGGCAAAACAGTAAATTGGCATGTTGTAATTACGAGCATCTGTGAAGGGTCATCGTACTGATTATTGGTTATATCCAATGAACATAGAAATATATCTATGGTAAGAAGAGTTCAACTGTCGGTCTTTACTAGAATGTTTGGCAGTTAACAGATGGTGGATATCATGACTAAAGAGTTTAGTCAGTTATTCATGCACCGTTGGAACTTCGAGCCATAGGTCTATAAGGTCCCTTGATAGCTTGGATACAAGTTGAGAATCAGTTTTTGGGTTAGTTTAAAATGTTCAAATTGACAAGAGGGAGTTTGATTATATATGATATAATTGTACGAGTTAATTAAATATGATATAATTAACTTTATGTATGAGATACATTAATTTGGAGGAAATTGGATATAAATATGATTTATATCTAGTAGAGGAAAGTATTATAATTAATATATGATATTAATTTATATGTTATGAATATGATAAGATAGCCTTCATTGGACGGTTACAAAGGAAATGGGAAGATGTCTCTTTTGTTCTAAATAACGGATGAGTGCATTATAAATAGCTGACGGTGTGTTAATCTCGAAAGGCACGAACATTGTGAAAAAGATAGTGTCATCGTTTAGAAAATCAGTGTCTATACGATAGTGATTGCACGATCGCTTACATATACGATATTGCTAAGTGATCATTTACCGATTACACCGTCACACGCTATTAACTAAACGATTGTTTACCGTTTCTTAAGCGATCGTTTAGCTCCTGATATTTACTAAATGATCGTATAGACGATCACTTAGTTTTTCCTACGTGATTGTTTGGACAATCGCTCACCTTTTTCCTACACAATCGTTTATACAATCGCTTACCCTTTCTTACATGATCGTTAAGATGATCGCTTACTTTTTCCTACATGATCGTATACTTTACCTAAACAATCAAGCATCTTGTCTATGTGATAGACGACCTCATCTTCCACTTGCTTGATCGTTGTGTACAGTCTCTCTTCCTCCTTCCATCTACCAAATCCGAACAAAGCCCACACTTTGGATTCTCACTCAATGAATACTGAGGGCTCTGACTGGTGTTCTCTTCTACGTTTTCTTCTGTCCGAGTGGTAATTGTTCGAGATAGACGGTTGGGTTTAAAACTTGCTGTGAAGAAGAAATCTTCATCTGGTGTGATCTCTTGATTTCTTTAGCATTATGAATGCATATTAGTATGTTTTGAATGTATATGCGGTAATTTTGTCACAATTAATTGGAAAGATCTGCTTCCGCTCGTAGGTACTCTTGTGTAAAGGTTCCTTTAATTGGTTTTCTGATATTTCAATTCATTGCTGCAAAAAAATTGCAAATACGTTCTTGGTGGGTGCATTTCTACTGTTTAATCATTAAATTGTTGTGGATGTGCAGATTTATGGATGTTTTCGTGGATGTTAGCCTCGGTTTGATTTAATTCTTTTATATTTGCGGTTGTTTGTAAAGGCCCCTACGTTTTTGGGCATTCATAATCGTTATCAACTCTCTAATTCAAAGTCTGTTTGAGTTTTGAGTTGTTCGTTAAGAAGATCTGTGCAAACATTGTGGTTCTTCGAGGAAGGAGACGGTCAAGGGTTGATCTCATCGTGCAGACGATAGAGTACGCGATCACTGTTTATCGTATTGGTTAGACGATGGGGTATGAGATCAAGGGTTGATCGCATCGTGCAGATGATAGGGTACGCGATCGCTAATGATCGCATAGTGTAGACGATCAGGTAAGCGATCAAGGGTTGATCGCATCGTGTCAACGATCGGTTAAGTGATCGCTGAGTATCGGGTTGTGTAGATGATGGGACGCTCGCATATCACTTGACGCGCATACGCTATAGACGATTGTTTTGGTCAGCAAGCTTCATCGCTTAGTAACTGACTAAAAGATTGCTTAGTAATGCAAGGTAAATTGTTTACCTGTCGCCGTGTTAAGTGATCGCATAGACGATCGTTTTGGTCAACAAGCTTCATCGCTTAGTAACTGACTAAATGGTCGCTTAGTAACGCAAGGTAAATCGTTTACCTGTCGCCACATTAAGTGATCGCATAGACGATCGTTTTTGTCAGCAAACTTCATCGCTTAGTAACTGACTAAACGATCACTTAGTAACGTAAGGTAAATCATTTACCTGTCGCCGTGTTAAGTGGTCGCATTGATGATCGTTTTGGTCAGCAAGCTTCATTGCTTAGTAACTGACTAAACGATCACTTAGTATCACAAGGTAAATCGTTTACCTGTCGCCGCGTTAAGTGATCGCATAGACGATCGTTTTGGTTAGCAAGCTTCATAGCTTAGTAACTGACTAAACGATCGTATAGTAACCAAGGTAAATTGTTTACCTGTCGCCGTGCTAAGTGATTGCATAGACGATCGTTTTGGTCAGCAAGCTTCATCGCTTAGTAACTGACTGAACGATCGCTTAGTAACGCAAGGCAAATCGTTTACCTGTCGTTGCGTTAAGCGATCGCCTAGACAATCAGGCTTCACGGGCTCGTTGTCGTCTATGCAATCGTTTCAATTTGCTTCTATCGTCTAGTGCATGTTAGATGATCGTCTACCTATGGCATTTACTACACGATGGAGTCCTCCTAGTGGTTCAAGACCCGGTTCATCTGTGAACCGGTTTGCTCGATGAAAAATGTAATAGATGGGGTTATTTCATTCCGATTTTTGTAAAGGCCATCCCGATCCATTAATCCTTTATTTATTACATGCGATGTATGTTTTTAATATGTCATATGGTATGCACATATAGTAAATCCCACCTTGGGTTATGCACTGGTCATGCATCATCTCTTTATTGTAATTGTTATAATTTAGAGAAGCGTGTTTTAATTTACATAAGTGCATGCTCATGCATCATATAATATAAGGATTATATTTATGTATGCTTTATTTATTTAACGTTATAAATACTTCGTTATGTGGGATGGGTGTTTTAGTTGTTTATTTTATAAATGGTTATAAAATGAAAGTAGAACTAAAATAATTAGTAAAAGATTGAGATGTAGTAAGTCTATCTATAGTAGACCTTTTATCGAAGGGGGGTTCTGTCTAGGCAGGGGTATTTAAGATGACAGCAACAGAACACCCCTACCTAGGAACCTACCTTGAAAAGTAATTTAGATAGTTTTGATACATGCATGCAAATTAAGGTCAGTTCATTAAAGAGTTTAATGTGAATACTTGTATTTTTTTTTTTTTTTTTTTTTTAAATTTCAAAGACAAAAGTTGTTTTTTAGCAAACTTAATAAATAACTTAGATCATCATCAGTAGCCGGATTGTCTAGGTTAATAAACCCCTAGGTAGAACATTCAGTGGGGGGTTCTTGGGGCATTTGATGCTTCATTTTCACCTCTTGCGTTTCTCTCTCACAGTCCACACCGTGAGATCTATCCTCGGCCTTGAGGCACCTTTGGCGTATCCTCCTAACGGATGGTGTTTGGGTAGGTAAATATCAAGGTGGATGGAGAGAGTGTTCATAGTAAATGGGAGTGGAAAATGCGACAGCATATCCCTCGGTCTCCCTCGTTGGATTGAATAAAGTTTCTGGGCATCGCCTCGTGGGACCCTGAGTGTGTCCCTCTATAGGATGGCTATTTTACACGTTTCTTTATTTGATCTCCTGTAAGAGGATAAAGTTACTTAGTCTTTTGTCCTAATATTTTTTTTCCCTACGGTGAGCGCATTAGAGCGGGACTCTAGGGCCGAAAACGAGGGGTTACGCTTATGCAGGATTGATAAGGGTTAACTATTCTGAACTAAACAAATGGTGGCTATTAGGTTTAGTTCCAAAAGTTGGTTCTGCCTAATGGTTGAGAATGTCTCATCCCAGTGAAAGGACATCCGATCACCCCACCGGTGACGTTTGTCCTGCCTCGCTGAGGCATCATTGCAAAATAGAAATCTTTTCACTTAGGGTACTTGGAATCTGTTTTCCTAAAATTAATTGGTTAATTAAAAAAATGTAGTTTTTACAAAGTCTTATAGAAGGTTATTCGTTTTGTTTTCAGCAACGATTTTTAATGGCATCAGCCACTATTAATTTACTTAACGCCGAAAAATTGAATGGCCAAAACTATTCAAGTTGGAAACTCACGACAATACTCATCATCGAGGATTTGAAGTTTGTCCTTATGGAGGAATGTCCTCCTATTCCACCTCAGAACGCTACTCGAAATGTTCGGGGAGCGTACGAGCATTGGACATGGGCAAACAAGAAGGCCCGAGCCTATATTCTGGCCAGTCTTAGTGATGTGTTGGCCAAGAAACACGAGTCCATAGTCTCAGCTCGTGAGATCATAGAGTTCCTGCGAGGAATGTTCGGACAGCCGTTTGGACAACTCAAGCATGAGACTCTAAAACATATTCAGCTCCAAAATGGAGGAAGGAACCTTTGTTCGTGAACATGTGCTGAATATGATGGTCCACTTTAATGTGGCGAAGATGAATGGGTCTAAAATCGATGAGGGCAGTCAGGTTAGCATTATCCCACATTCTTTGCCGGAAAGCTTACTCCACTTTGTTAGCAATACGATTCTTAACAAAGTGGACTACTCCCTTACCACCCTCCTCAATGAGTTGCAGACATACTAGTCATTGCTGAAAAGTAAGGAGAAAAAGGGAGGTGAGGCAAATGTTGTCTTGTTCTCTAAAAAGTTCTATCGAGGTTCGACCTTAGGAACAAAATTTGCACCTTCAACTTCTAACTCTAGGAAGGGGAAGAAGAAAAAAGGTGGTAAAGGGAAAGGGAATGCGCCTGCTAACCCGCCACCTGTCGCCCAAAAGAAGCGTCTACCGCCGGTTGAAAAAGGAAAATGTTTCTACTGTAACCAGGACGGACACTGGAAGAGGAATTGTCCTCGATATCTGAAGGAAAAGAAGGTTGCCAAGGCTAAGGCCAAGGATGACAAAGGTAAATATGATCTGCTTGTATTAGAAACTTGTTTAGTGAAGAATAATGATTATGCTTTGATAGTAGATTCGAGCGCCACTAATCATGTATGTTCTTCTTTTCAGGGGTTTAGATTCTGGTGACAGTTGGAGGATGGTGAGATGACGATGCGAGTAGACACCAGGCACGTCGTCTCAGCTGTGGCAGTGGGAGAAATCCAGTTTACTTTACATAATAGGTTTCTTATATTAAAAGATGTATTTGTAGTTCCTGAACCAAATAGGAACCTTATTTATGTAAAGTGTCTGTTACAATATAATTACACTATTTCTTTTAAATTGTATAAAGCATTTATTCGTAAGGATGGTGTTGAAATTTGTACAGCTAAACTGGAAAATAACTTATATATGCTAAAACCTTTAGCCTTAAGTTCCCTTCATAACATAGAGATGTTTAAATCTGCAGTAACTCAACCTAAACACCAACGAGTTTCTCAAAAAGAAAATGCCCGACTTTGGCACCTGCGATTAGGGCACATCAATCTTAGTAGGATTGAGAGATTGGTGAAGAATGGCCTTCTAAGCGAGTTAGAGGAAAATTCTTTACCAATGTGCGAATCTTGCCTTGAATGTAAGATGACTAAATGACCTTTTACTAGAAAAGGTTATCGAGCCAAAGAGCTTCTTGAATTAGTACATTCTGACCTTTGTGGTCCTATGAATGTGCGAGCTCGAGGAGGCTATGAGTACTTTATCAGTTTTACTGATGATTACTTGAGATATGGGTGTGTCTATCTGATGCAACGAAAATCTGAATTTTTTGAAAAGTTCAAATTATTTAAGGCCGAAGTTGAGAATACTTTGGATAGACGAATAAAAAAACTTTGATCAGATCGAGGTGGAGAGTTTTTGGATTCTGAGTTCCAAGACTATTTATTATAACATGGAATCGTTTCCCAACTCTCGACACCGGGTACACCTCAGCAAAATGGTGTAGCATAGAGGAGAAACAGAACCTTGTTGGACATGGTTTGTTCGATGATGAGTTTCACTTCCTTATCGGACTCGTTTTGGGATTTCGCAGTGGAGACTGCAGTATATATTCTCAACTGTGTTCCTTCTAAGAGTGTTGCAATAACACCTCTGGAGTTGTGGAACGGGCATAAAGCTAGTTTACATCACTTTCGCATATGGGGTTGCCTGACACATGTGCTTGAGGCAAATCCCAAGAAGTCGGAATCACGATCGAGGTTGTGCCTCTTTGTAGGCTACCCCAAAGGTACACGAGGAGGTTACTTTTATAATCCGTCCAAAAAGAAGGTATTTGTTTCCATGAACGCTACTTTCCTGGAGCAGGATCATATCAGGGAGCACAGTTTACATAGTAAAGTCGTGTTAAGTGAGCTTTCCAAAGAAACTATTGAAACTTCAACAAAAGTTGTTGAAGAACCTGCTTCATCAACCAGAATTGTTGATGATAGTTCATTTGGTAGGTCTGTTCCACCTCAAGAGTTGAGGGAACCTCGACGCAGTAGAAGGGTTACGAACCCACCTGATCGCTATCTGGATTTCATGAAAATTCTAGCTATGGTGACAGATGGTGACGTTGAGGATCCGTTGTCCTATAAAAAGGCAATGGAGGATGTTGACTGGGATGAATGGGTCAAAGCCATGAATCTCGAGATGGAGTCGATGTACTTCAACTCGGTATGGGATCTTGTAGATCAGTTTGATGGGATAAAACCTTTTGGTTGTGAATGGATCTACAAGCGCAAATAGGGTGCTGATGGGAAGGTGCAAACCTTCAAGGCTCGACTTGTGGCAAAGGGTTATATCCAGGTGGAGGGAGTCGACTATGAGAAGACTTTCTAGCCTGTTGCCATGTTAGAGTCGATCCGCATGATAGTGCATTGAGGAGATATGATCATCACGAAGATCACCTCGGAGCAAAACGTTGTTGATTCATTTACGAAGGCTCTCACGGCTACAGTGTTTGAGGGTCACCTTCAGAGCATGGGTCTACGGGACCACCCGCAGCTGGACTAGGGCAAGTGGGAGATTTTGTTGCACTAGGTTTTTATACCCTAGTTTATTGTTTTGTGCTTGTTCAGTTGCACTTCTCACTTCGCTTTAGGACGAGTGGGAGATTGTTGGGGTTTGTGTCATAAAGTCTCGTGTCCTGTAGTTTGTAAATAACTTGTATGAAAACTTGTGATGTATAATATAAATGATATTTACTTCACCTCTTGACTTTGCACATTTAGATGGTTTTTTATTTTGCCACAAACCAATAAACTTAATATCCCTAGTTGTCTTTATGTAACTTAAGCATGTATGTAGTGACATACAAGTGGATCATGTCTTAAGTGACAACCAAGATAGTTTGTAATATATGGATATAGGAGGGAAACCTTATTCTAATAACACTATGGACGCGACCCGCTTTGTGGAATGGTCACAAGTGTTGTGACTTGTCACAGATGGTCTGATCCTGATCATTCGTGTAGAAGACATGCGAGCGGGGGGATCTTATACAAAGAGTTTGTATAAGATCTAACCACGAAGTGTTAACGTCTCATTAGATAACATCGTTCATGACTGAGACTTCACTTCACTAGGATGACCATAGGTAACATGATCTCGATCCTGAGTGAGTTGGGAACTCCTGCCATTGAGGGTGGTCCTTTGATTTGTATGGGTACGAGTGGTTAGGTCACCGATTCAAACCTACCATTTTGAGGATTCGTTTGATTTGGAAGCTGGGAACTCAGCTACACAAGATGGAATTCACTCCTTCCCCAGAGGCAGGGGTAAGTAGATTGATAGCTCCCTTAAGGGCTGATTCCAGGGCTTATGTGGCGCCACGCACCTTCTCATAGCCCAAGAGGTGTTTACACATAGTAGGACTTTGTTGTATTGTTCATTAGAGGGATCAGTGGTACTTAAGAAGGTAGATGTAATTACAGGGGCAAAATGGTAAATTGGCCTGTTGTAATTACGAACATCTGTGAAGGGTCATCATATTGATGATTGGTTATATCCAATGGACATAGAAATATATCTATGGCAAGAAGAGTTCAATTGTCGGTCTTTAGTGGAATGTCTGGCAGTTAACGGATGGTGGATACCGTGACTAAAGAGTTTAGTCAGTTATTCACGCACCGTTGGACCTTCGAGCTATAGGTCCATAAGGCCCCCTTGGTAGCTTAGATATAAGTTGAGAATTAGTTTTTGAGTTGGTTTGAAATGTTCAAATTGATAAGAGGGAGTTCGATTATATATGATGTAATTGAACGAGTTAATTAAATATGATATAATTAACTTTATGTATTAGATACATTAATTTGGAGGAAATTGAATATAAATATGATTTATATCTAGTAGAGGAAAATATTATAATTAATATATGATATTAATTTATATGTTATGAATATGATAAGATCACATTCATTGGACGGTTATAAAGGAAATGGGAAGGCATCTCTTCTATTCTAAATTACAGATGAGTGCATTATAAATAGCTGACGATGTGTTGATCTCGAAAGGCGTGGACATTGTGAAAAAGATAGTGTCATCGTTTAGAAAATCAGTGCCTATACAATAGTGACTACACGATCGATTACATATACGATATTGCTAAGTGATCGTTTACCAATTACACCGTCGCGCAATATTAACTAAACGATCGTTTACCTTTTCTTAAGCAATCGTTTAGCTCCCGATATTTACTAAACGGTCGTATAGGCGATCGCTTAGTTTTTCCTATGCGATCGTTTGGACGATCGCTCACCCTTTTCCTACACGATCGTTTATTCGAACGCTTACCCTTTCCTACACGATCGTTTACACATTCGCTTACTTTTTCCTACACGATCGTATACTTTACCTAAACGATCAAACATCTTGTCTATACGATAGACGACCTCATCTCCCACTTGCTTAATGTTGTGTACGGTCTCTCTTCCTCCTTCCCTCTACCAAATTCGAACAAAGCCCACACTTTGGATTCTCACTCCAAGAATACTGAAGGCTCTGAGTGGTGTTGTCTTCTCCGTTTTTTTCTATCCGAGTGGTGATTGTTCAAGGTAGACGGTTGGGTTTAAGACTCATTGTGAAAAAGAATTCTTCATCTGGTATGATCTCTTGATTTCTTTAGCATTATGAATGCATATTAGTATGTTTTGAATGTATATGCGGTAATTCTGTCACAATGAATTGGAAAGATCCGCTTCAGCTCGTAGGTACTCTTGAATAAGAGTTCCTTCATTAATGTCTTTAGAAAGGTCTGTAAATTTGCTAGAGTCATTAGAATTGATTTTAGGTTATAATCGAATGGTTTCAGTAAAAAGGACAGCTTCAAATTCGAAGAAAAAAAGCTTCAAGACCCGGAAACACCTCCCAAATCCGAGATGATGCTTGACCCGCGAGTAGCACCAAACTCAACTCGTGCCCGCATCTGATCCAGTTTGTGAAGGCTTCAGACCCGCGTGACTTGCCTCCCTGACTCGTCCATGCATGCGTGCCTGGCCTGCATTGGCTCAACTGATTCAGATCGTTTAGACCAGACCGATTCGACTTGTTTGGTCAGTTTTAGCTAGTTTTTGGTGTTTTTAGAGTTGGTTCAAGGAATTTTCAAGTCGTTTGAAGTGTTCGAGTCCGGTTCAAGACTGTTTTTTAAATTATTATTGTAATAATTTAGTTGTTTGCTAGTTTAGTATGCCAAAAACTAGTCCATTTTAGCTATGTTTATTTAAATATGCATTGTGGATGTATAATTTAAATAATTTGTTTGCTGTGTGCATATAGTATGCCATGTAGATTTAAACCTCACCATAAGATAAACATGTACCATGCATTGAAAGTATGTTATAAGTGATATAATATATAGTATGCATGTTTAGGGTTTCATGAGCTATGATATAATTTGTTATATTATTGCGTGGAATGGATGTTTATATAATTGTTATATGAAACATGTTAAATGAATGTTATAGGGTTTGTCTAAGTTTTAAGTGTTATAAAATGCATTAGACTTTAAAACCTATAACAAAGATAAATGCATGCTCACTTAGGGTTAACCACCAAGTAAATTCCTGTTTTAATAGTTAAAATTGTTGGGGTTGATGCCCTAAATCTCGTAGGGTCCTGTAGTTTGTAAATATTATTGAACAAACTCATTATTTATTTAATAAGATATATGATATTTTATTCAAACTCATTGTATTTTTAATAAAATATTTGATATTTTAGTTGCATTAACCATGAACCAATAAATTAACATCCAAGGTTATCTTGTAACTTAAACATGTATGAGAGACATACAGGTGGATCATGTTTAAGTGATAACCTAAATGGTCTGTAGTAGATGGATAAGGCTGGGTACCTTATCCTGGTGACACTATGAGTATGGCTTGCTTTATAGGTATTACAATTGTTGTAAAGTGCTACAGATGATCTGATCTTAATCATTCATGTATAGACATGTGAGCAGGGTTATTCTATATAAAGGAGTTTGTATAAGACCGGACCACGAAATGTTTAGTCTCATTATATAACGGTGTTCATAATAGAGACTTAAATTTCACCAAGATGACCATAGGTAACATGACATGAATCCTGAGTGAGTTGTGAACTCCTGCCTATGAGGGTGGTCATTTGATTTGTATGGGTGAGACTGGCCAGAATGCTGACTCAACAACCCTACCATTTTGGGGTTTTGTATGATTGGGGAGCTGGGAACACAGCTACACAAGAAGGAATCCACTCCTTCCCCGATGTCGGGGTAAGTAGATAAATTGCTCCCTTAAGGGCTGATTTCGAGGCTTGAATAATGTGGCGCTACACTGTCTCCTGGCCCGAGAAGGTTTAGTCATAGTTGAACTATGATCTATTGTTCATTAGGAAAATCGGTGGTCCTTGAGTTAGATGTAACTATAGAGGCAAAACAATAATTTTGGCCTAGCTGTACTTACGAGTAATGGGTCATCGTACTATTGATTAGTTATATCCAGTGGACACAGAAATATATCTGTAGTGTGAAGAGTGCAATTGTCGACCTTTAGTGGAGTGCCGACAGTTAATGAATGGTGAATAATTTAATTAAAAAGTTTAATTAATTATTCATGTATCGTTGGAACGTCAAGCTCCGAGTCTATGAGGTCTCCTTGGTAGCTTAGTAAGATTAAATGAGATTAAGTTTTTAGATTAATTTAAATTCTTCAAATCAATAGAGAGATTTAATTATATATAATATAATTAAGTTATTTTAATTATATGTGTTATAATTATTATAATGTATTTGATATATTACAACTTTAGTGAGAGGAAATGAATATTTGAATATGATTCAAATATTAATTCTATGAATTGGATTCATAGTTGTTAAATTTAATATAAATGTGATTTATATTAAATGCAATATTAGAGAGAAAAGAAACTAAAACTATAGATTATATTATATGAGATACAATATTAAAACTATAGGTTATATGTTATATTTAATTTAATATATATAAAATATGATAAGTTAGTAATCATATTTATATTTATATTAAATATGTTTTTAATAAAAACGAGGGACCTTCTTTTCTATCCACCCACGTAAGTGGATGGTTGATATATTTGGCATTCTAAAAAGAAAAGAGTTCTTTTTGCTTTTTGCCGATCGATTTTGACAATGAGAAAAGAGACAGAAGAGTTATGTGAGTAATTGGATTTGTTGGTGAATAATTTCAATTACTTCTTCCTTTCCACAAAATTTCCCCCATTCCAAAATAGTCAGAACCCACCACTCATGGGTTCTCTACTTGAGAATACCAAGGAAGCCTTTGTAGTAGTGTTCATGCTCTTGATCGAGGTTTTCTTGAAGAAAGCCTTCAAGGCGTTTGTGTACTGTTCGAGGGATTCTTGAAGAAAAGTTTTCAAAGGTAAGGTTTCTAAAACTTATTTTTTAAAGCTTTTTTTTTTTTTTTTTTTTTTTTTTGGTAAATGTATATCTTCTTCTTTATGTACTGTAAAAATTTACTTTCAATGGAAAATAGATTTAGGTTGACTTTTCTTTCACTCAAGGATCTCTCCAGTTTGAGTTCCTTCAAAAACAGGCCGTTTCTTGTAAAATTGTGGTTACAAGAAAACTCACCTAGCACGATCTTGTCTAAGGATGGGGGTACTTAAGTTGACGGTTTATGGAATACCTCATACTTGGAGATCGAGCCGATACTTAAGTTTTTTGTTAACCTGGTTCTATGAGCATGCGTGAACAACGCGAGGTTTTAAAATGTTTATCACCTAAGCATCATAGGTTAAAACACCTAGACTTAGGTAAATATTTAATTAGTCGGAATATGCCTAAGTAATACCCAACCTTCTAGAACACTTCAGTGGGAGGAAAAATGTTTTCAACTCCCACATCCTTAAGAGTTCACACCTTGAGATTCATTCTCAATTTCGAGTTGTCCTGGAAGCGGCCTCCAGTTGGAAAGTGTTTGTTTGAGTCAATAACAAGGTGAATAGGGGAAATTGTTCATAGTAAGTGGGCGAAAGAAGTGTGTCATCACATCCTGGTGTCTTCTCCATTAGGTTGCACCGTGAGATTCCCATGATGCACCTGCGAGTCTACCCTGGGAGCAACCACCCCTTAGGAGGGTTCTATCATGGGATTCAGAACATTGCGAACTCTAAAAATGGATATATCTTGTAGGTCCGTTTTCAGCAGTGTCTTTCCAAGTTCAGGAGCTTGTTGATTCCGATCTCTGAGGTATGAAAATGGAGGGTCGCATTTATAGGAATTACTAAGTGTTAGTAACTTCTTGACCAAAGTAACAATTGTTAAAAAGATCTATTGAAATATGAGTTCTTATGGTAATGGTGATTAGTAGAGAATGTCTCGATTCAAATGAGTAACATATTACCCCTAGATGGATGTTACTCTCAACCTTTGAAGTATCATTGCAATAAGAATAATGATGGGTACATTATTACTTTTGCTAAACAATATTGGATTAAAATTAATGATTAGCTTAATAGTACAGTTACTTGCTTTCAAAAAACTTAATGGGGATAAACACAATACTAGTTATTGATGATCTAAGATTTGTTTTAATTGAGGAATGTCCTCTAAACCCCGATTCAAATGCAAACTGAAATGTTCGGGGGCCACTAACCATATTTGTTGACCCTTCAAAAATGAACCGATAAGGTTCATTATTAGCCAATCCGAATTTTTAGGTTGGTCCACAAAATTCTTACAACCCGACCTAACCCAGCTCATGTACACTCCTAACCTCAAGAACATCTACATGCTCCACTTCCATACATCAAGCATACGCATTCAACCGAGACAAAATCAGAGGATTAAGTACTAGAGATCAAACCATATTCGTATCAAATCTACATCAACACAAGTTCAACTCCACTAAATACATTTCTATAGAAGCTTCGTGCGAACTTTGATCCTCCGAGAAGATCATCAACCCCAAAGGTCGATCATCCAAGAAGATCAACAAGCCCAAAGGCCGATCATCCAAGAACATCAACAAACCCAAAGGTCGATCATCCAAGAAGATCAACAAGCTTAAAGGCCGATCATCTAAGAAAATCAACAAACTCAAAGACCGGTCATCCCAGAAGATCATTAAAGCCAAAGGTCGATCTTCCAAGAAGATCGACAAGCCCACAGGCCGATTATCCCAGAAGATCATCAAGCCCAAAGGCCGATCATCCAAGAAGATCAACAAGCCCAAAGGTCGATCATCCAAGAAGATTAACCAGCTTAAAAATTAAAGTTTATTTTCAAAGCATCAAAGGAATATGTATTAGAGATTGTACTGAAATTAATACAAATACAAAAGTTCAAATTCCGTGAAACAAGTTTCTCTAGAAACCTCATACGAACACCTTCTCTTTGACTGGTTTCGGTCGTTTGGCTCAATTTTTCGGCCTGCCCTACTTACCTCTACTTTAAACTACTTTTTCTATTGTTGTTCACTAAACTTCTAACATTATGTGCTTTGTTTTTTTTTTCCTTTTAACAAGTGTAGTCATAAACTAGGTGAGAAGAAGAAGGAGGTATATGAAAAAAATATTCTTTATATTTATTTTTATTTAATTAATTTTTATATTGTGTGAGATTGAGATTGAGATTTTTTTTTTATTGAATATTATTTTTAAAAAAAAAAATTTAAGAAAAAATAGAATAGTAGGTAAAATATATAATGGAAATAGGTTTTTAATTATAAGAAAAGTGGTTTGCTTTTATTTTTTAAGTTTGTTCTCTTAATATCAAAGATTTAAACCGATAAAAAATCATTTTTTCTTTTTTGTGGGAGACATCTTTTGATAGTTCTCTGGAATTATTAGCTCATTAAATAATTAAATTTACTTCATCATGTTCTATATCTATAATACTCTTATTTTAACTTATACATTTACATTTCATTTTCCACATTATGAGACACGTATAGCACACGTAGTTCCAACTAGTTCTCATAAATATTTGTATGAGAATTTAATTAAATTATATAGATTAAATTCTAATTTTTACTAAACCATCAGGAATTTAATATTTTTAAGCAATATTTACAAAATTATAAAATATAAATTTATATGGTGAACTTTAGGGTTGTTTCAATTAACACATGTACTAATAATGTTATCTATTTAAACTCTAAAATCGTTTCAATATATACTCTTAATTAAGTTCCGTGAAAGTTATAATTGTATTGATAAAATTTCTAAAGAAAATTTTAGCGAATTGATTTAGACTATTTGTTAGGATTTCCCGTGAAAAATGTCAATTTTGTTGATCCGGCATTTGAAGAAATCTAACAGGTGTAAGAATTGAGACACAGACAATATTCGAGGTAATCTTAATAATGGGTCTAAATTAATTTCGACAATTTAAAAATGTAATCAAAATAATTATAAGTCTCATTCAATGTTTAGGAATGATGTCTAAAAAAAAGGAAAAAAAAAACATAAAGAATGATGTAAATTGATATACTCACAAATTCATGTTTAAATTGATACAAATTACTCCATAACTTTAATCAATATACCTTCACAATTTTGGGGTATAATTTGACATTTTCTCTTAAAAAAATAATTTATTTTATTGTGCTGAATCTTGTCTGCTTTCGTTGTCATTATGGGCCACTTATAGGTTTGACCTTCAACATGATTCTCCTTATCTAGTATGGCTTTTCAAGCTGACCTGCGTAAAAAATCCTTACACTAGTGCGGTACCGAGCCAAACACATTCCGATGCTTAACCACATTCTAATGCCTAAATTAGTACAGTAATTGTATAATTTAGCTAAGCACACAAGAAGTAAGGTCAATGTCACCCTTCGGAGATTGCTTAGTCTTTCCTTTTAGGGTCGTCTAATGGGACTATTTCTAATGTTTTTCCTCTAACTGAAAGAAATCAGACATGAGGATTTCCATGAGCAGCGGAATGATCGTTCCAAATTCTATTCGTATTTGAACATACATAATTACATCAAGAAACGAAAACTTACAAGTCATGCACAATACAAAATTACAGCATGCTTACATAAGAGATCAAGGGATAAAGTATCATACCTTTGAAGACTCATGCTTCAACCTCCGTCGATCATGAATGCTCGTTCGGTCACCAAGACAGCAGCACACGAACGCTCGAACACTACGACTGCAACACAACACGATCAATCAGCAAACACGAACCCAATGAACGGCCTCCAAAACCTCGACTCCAACGAGTTGAGTAAGACACCACCACAATGGCTACTTTGGTATTCTCAGTGTGAGAATCCAGAAGTGTGGGCTCATTGTGGACTTGATTAGAGGAAGAGATCGAAGGAATAACAATCGTGTAGATGATTGAGCAAGAGAGAGATGACAGGAGTTTATTATATAGACGACTGCTCGATCATTTAAAATAAGGCAAGCTATCGTATAGCAAATGCCCTTCGATCGTCTAGCTACGACCAGCTGAGTGAACTATCGCATAGTGTCACTCCCAATCGTTTAGTCTCTCTTTCAGCTATCGTTTGGTGACAACAATTCTCACTTGACAACAATCCGTGAATTTTTCTGAGAATAGAAGCTCTACTACATTTAGGAAAACATTTTTCCTTTTTATCTCACGGTTACCGTAAAACCACCAATAAACTCCCACTCAATTGGTTATTAGAGAAAAATATATAATTATCCAATAATTAATATTATTATAAATATATATGATAACCAACTTACCATAGTATATTTATAACCTATAGTCTTAATATTTCATCTCATGAAATATATAAACCATAGTTCTTTTTTTATTTCATGGTACTTAATGTAAATATCATTTACATTAATCCTCTACTTAATGTATCTCATAATATCACACCGATCACATTATATATAATCGTATTTCCTCTTGTCAATTTGAACATTTCAAATCTACACCAAGAACTGATTCTCAACTTCAATTCATTGAGCTACCAAGGGGACCTTATGGACCCGTAGCTTGAAGCTTCAACGGTACGTGAATAACTGACAAACTCTTTAGTTATAAGATCTACCATCTGTTAATTGTCGGGCACTCCACTAAAGACCAATAGTTGCACTCTCCTTACTACAGATATGTTTTGTGTTCATATCAACCAATCAACAGTGTGATAACCCTTCACAAATCGCTCGTAAGTACAGTTGGGCCAATAACCGTTATGCCCCTATAGTTACATCTAACTTCTTAAGTTCCACTGATCCCTCTAATGAACATAAGGCATAGTTCTACTATGACTGATTCCTCTCTTCCAAAGAGAAATAGTGGCCACTATATTCAAGACCTCGAATCAACCCTTAAGGGAGCAATCTTTCTACTTACCCTTGCTTTGGGGAATGAGTGAATTCCACTTTGTGTAACTGAGTTACCAGCTCCCAAATCAGACAAATCCTCAAAAAGGTAGGCATGCTATGTTGACAATCTGACCACTCTCACCCATACTAATCAAAGGAATGCCCTCAAAGGCAGCAGTTCCTAAAACACTAAGGATTGCGGTCATGTCACCTATGTTCATTTAGGTGAGATGTAAGTCTCAAGTATCAACGGTGTCATCTCGTGGTCCGATCTTATACAAACTTTTTGGATAGGACACCTCCGCTCGTATGTCTCCACATTAATGGTCAGGATCTACCATCTGTGGTAGTTCACAACACCTGCAAACCTCTACAAAGTGGATCGTGTCCTTAGTGTCACAAGGATAAAGTATCCCTCCTTAATCCTTATACTACAGACCTTTTTAGGTTATCACTTAAGACATGATCCACTTGTATATTTCATATACATGCTTAAGTTTACATACAATAACCATGGAGCTTGGTTTATTGGATATGAATAAATGCCAAATAAAATAACTCTTATTTTATTCATAACAATGTGTACAGTTTACAAACTATGAGATCCCGGGATAATTAAGACACCAATCCCAACAATCTCCCACTTGTCCTGATGCCTTGGGAGACTAATGTACAATATATGATAAATACAAGTACAATATACAATAAACTAGGGCATACTCTATACCCTAGTATCATCTCCTACTTGCCCTAGACAAGATGTTACATGTCCTATAGACCCAGACTCTCTAGGTGACTCTTAAATACTTTAGCTATGAGAGCTTTTGTAAATGGATCAGCAACGTTGTACTCCAACACAATCTTCGTCACTATCACATCACCGCGATGCATAATCTCCTTAATCAAGTGGTATTTCCATTCGATATGCTTGCCTCGAAGATGACTCCGAGGTTTCTTTGAAATTGCCACAGCCCCGCTGTTATCAAAATAAAGGGTGATCGACAAATCCATATTTGGAACAACTTCCAAATTTGTAAGGAATTTCCTCAGCCAAACAACCTCATTAGCTGCTTCACAAGTGACTACGTATTTGGCTTCCATAGTGGAGTCTGCAATGCATCCTTGCTTGATGCTTCACCACACTACAGCCCCTCCATTCACAATGAACACTGACCCTGATGTAGATTTACTAGAATCTCTATTAGTTTGAAAGTCAGAGTCTGTGTATCTTGTAAGAATCAAATCCTTATCTCCATATACGAGCATGTAGTCCCTTGTTCTTCGAAGATATTTGTGGATCGTCTTGACTGCTGTCTAGTGATCAAATCCTAGATTGGACTGATAACGACTAACAATCTCTACTGCATAACAAATGTCGGATCTAGTATAAAACATTGCATACATTAAGCTTCCAACAGCTGAAGCATAGGGAATCCATTTCATCTCCTCAACTTCTTGAGGTGTCTTAGGACATTAATCCTTAGAAAAAAATAATTCCACGCCTGAAGGGTAACAAACCCCTCATGGAATCCTACATCCTGTACCTGATCAACATTTGATTGATGTACGATGCTTGAGATAAGGCTAACCTCTTGTTCTTATGATCTTGAATGATCTGGATCCCTAGAATATATTGCACCTCACCCAAAACTTTCATTTGGAACTGGGCAGCTAGCCACTTTTTATTGTCAGTCAGAAATCCTACATCATTCCCAATGAGTAGAATATCATCCACATACAGTACCAGGATAGCTACTGAGTTGTTGATGATCTTCTTGTAAACATAAGGTTTATCAACATTATGATCAAAGCCAAACGATTTGATCGCACTGTCAAACCTAATGTTCCATGATATAGACGCTTGTTTCAACCCATAAATGGACCTATTAAGCTTGCAAACTCTTTGCTCTTGATCTGGAACTATGAACCCCTATGGTTGAGCCATATATATGGTCTCCTCAAGATTACCATTAAAAAAGCCAGTCTTGACGTCCATTTTCCATATCTCATAATCATAAAATGTGGCTATGGATAGGAGTATCTTGATAGACTTGAGCATGACAACAGGTGAGAAAGTTTCCTCATAGTTCACTCTTTTGACCTGGGTATAACCGTTTGCCACGAGTCTAGCCTTAAAGATTTGCACCTTTCTATCTACTCCTCGCTTTCCTTATAGATTCACTTACACCCTATAGGTTTTACCCCATCAGGATGATCCATAAGCTCTCAAACTTGATTGAAGTACATTGACTCCATTTCCTAGTTCATGGCCTTAATCCACTTATCTTTGTCAACATCTTCTATTGTTGGCTTAAAAGACAATGAATCATCGACCCCATCATTAGAAATGACGTTCTGGGCTTCAGTCAAACCCATGTGGCGATCCCGTGGGTTCATAACCCTCCCATTACGTCGAGGCAGTCTCAACTCTTGAGCTGGTTGACTAGATGTATCGACCTCAATAACTCTTGTTGATTTGTCAGTTTGTTTAACAACTCTTGTTGAACCCTCAGTAGTCTCAATCTTACTAGAAATATCACGTAAAACAAGCTTACTTCGTGGTTTATGATCCTTGATGTGGTCTTCTTCTAAGAAGATATCATTTGTAGAAGTATCCACCCCTCTTTTTCCCGGGGTAGTCTACAAAGAGGCAAACTTTCGAACGCGGTTTTAACTTCTTCGGGTTAGTCACAAGCATGTGGACTGGACACCCCCAAATCCTAAAGTGGCGTAAACTACCTTTACGGTCTCTTCACAACTCAAAAGGTGTTTTATAAACACTTTTCGAGGGAACATTATTCAGAATGTAACATGTAGTCTCCACTGCAAAACCTCTACAATGAATCTGGAAGATGAACATAACTCATCATAGACTTAACCATGTCCATCAAGGTTCTGTTTCTCCTTTATGATACACCATTCTACTGAGGTGTACCTGGGGCCGAGAGTTGGGACGTAATTTCATGTTCTATCAAATAGTTCTGGAATTGGACGTCCATATACTCTCCACCACGATCAGATTGTAGTGTTTTTATCTTCTTACCTAACAAGTTTTCAATTTCAGCCTTATACTCCTTGAACTTGTCAAGGCTTCATACTTACGTCGCATTAGGTATAGATACCCATACCTTGAATAATCATCTATGAAAGAGATAAAATATTCATACCCACCTCGAACCTTAATACTCATCGGACCACAGAGGTCAGAATGTACAAGCTTCAAGGCTTCTTTGGCTCTGTAACCTTTTCCAGTAAGGGTCGTTTGGTCAGCTTGCCTTCAAGGCATGATTCACACACCGACTGTAAAAGAAGTTCAAAACAGAAGTGAAATATTGAATATCAGAACTATCTAGCTCTGATACCAATTGAAGAAAATCAGACATGAGAATTTTCATGAGCAGCGGAATGATCGTTCCAAATTCTATTCGTATTTGAACATACACAGTTACAATCAAGAAACAAAAACTTATAAGTCATGCACAATACGAAATTACAGCATGCTTACATAAGAGATCAAGGGATAAAGTATCATACCTTTGAAGACTTATGCTTCAACCTCCCTCGATCACAAATGCTCGTTCGGTCACCAAGACAGCAACACACGAACGTTCGAACACTACGACTGCAACACAACACGACCGATCAGCAAACACGAACCCAACGATCTCCAAGATCATGAACCCAACGAACGGCCTCCAAAACCTCGACTCCGTCGAGTTGAGTAAGACACCACCACAATGGCTACCTTGATATTCTCGGTGTGAGAATCCAAAAGTGTGGGCTCTGTGTGGACTTGGTTAAAAGAAGAGACTGGAGGAATAACAATCATATAAATGATTTAGCAAGTGGGAAATGATAGGAGTCTATTGTATAGACGACTGCTCAATCGTTTAGAAGAAGGCAAGCTATCGTATAGAAAATGCCCCTCGATTGTCTAGCTACGACCAGCTGAGTGAACTATCGCATAGTGTCACTCCACGATCATTTAGTCTCTCTTTCAGCTATCATTTGGTGAAAACAATTCTCACTTGACAGCAATCCGTGAGTTTTTTCGAGAATAGAAACTCTACTAAATTTAGGAAAATATTTTTCCTTTTTATCTCACGGTTACCATGAAACCACCAATAACCTCTCACTCAATTGGTTATTAGAGAAAAATATATAATTATCCAATAATTAATATTATTTTAAATATATATGATAATCAACTTACCATATTATATTTATAATCTATAGTTTTAATATTTCATTTCATGAAACATACAAACCATAGTTCTTTTTTTGTTTCATGGTACTTAATGTAAATCTCATTTACATTAATCCTCCACTTGATGTATCTCATACATCACACCGATCATATCATATATAATCAAATTTCCTCTTGTCAATTTGAACATTTAAAATCAACACCAAGAACTAATTCTCAACTTGAATCCATTGAGCTACCAAGGGGACCTTATGAACCTGTAGCTTGAAGCTCCAACGGTACGTGAATAACTGACTAAACTCTTTAGTCACGGGATCCACCATCTGTTAACTGTTGGGCGCTTCACTAAAGATCGACAATTGCACTCTTCTTACTACAGATATATTTTGTGTCCATATTAACCAATCAACAATGCAATAACCTTTCACAGATCGTTGTAAGTACAGCTGGGCCAATAACCGTTATGCTCCTGTAATTGCATCTAACTCCTTAAGTACCATTGATCCCTCTAATGAACATAAGTCATAGTTCTACTATGATTGATTCCTTTCTTCCAAAGAGAAGCCGTGGCCACTATGTTCAAGACCCGAAATCAGCCCTTAAGGGAGCAATCTATCTACTTACCCCTGCTTCGGGGAAGGACTGAATTCCATCTCGTGTAACTAAGTTCCTAGCTCCCGAATCAGAAAAATCCCAAAAAAGGTAGGCATGTTGAGTTGGCAATCTAACCATTCTCACTCATACTAATCAAAAGACTGCCCTCAAAAGCAGGAGTTCCCAAAACACTAAGGATTGAGGTCATGCCACCTATGGTCGTTTAGGGGAGATGTAAGTCTCAAGTATCAACGGCGTTATATAAAGAGACTAGTCATCTCGTGGTTCGATCTTATACAAACTCTTTGTATAGGACACTTGCGCTCCCATGTCTCCACATTAATGGTCAGGATCTACCATTTGTAGTAGTTCACAACACTTGCAAACCTCTATAAAGCAGGTTGTATCCTTAGTGTCACAAGGATCAGGTATCCCTCCTTAATCCTTATACTACAGACCTTTCTAGGTTATCACTTAAGGCATGATTCACTTGTATATCTCATATACATGCTTAAGTTTACATACAATAACCATGGAACTTGGTTTATTGGATATGAGTAAATGCCAAATAAAATAACTCTTATTTTATTCATAACAATGTGTACAGTTTACAAACTACGAGACCCCGAGAGAATTAGGACACCAATCCCAACACTAACAATTGCATGTAGTTACATATAGGGTAACAAAAATCCCCACAGGGTCGGGTCCCCGTCCCAACCAGGGTGTGGAATCCTCGATTTGATCAGGGATGGGGGTCAAATCGGGGATTATAATCGGGTCCCCGGTCAGGGACGGGGAGGGTATCCCCGCCCCGTCCCCGATTAACTTTTTTTAATTTTATAAATAAATAAATAAATTAGATATATATATATATATATATATATAAACGGGGATGAGGAGTCCTTCCCCCCCCCCCCCCCCCCCCGCGTCCCGACCCTGTTGCCAACCCTAGTTACATATACCAGAGTTATTTTCGGAGCTCGAGGTTGTAGGGTGTCAGATCGAGCACAACTCAGTTATTTCCTTATTGATATATATTTATCGATTTGATTGGTCGGCTCAAACCCCAAGACATTTATTTTTTTCCCTTTCGAGATGCACATTTTCCCATGCCTCATCCTAATACCCTTTGGGTATTGGCCTTACCTTAGGAAACCTTCAACAACAAAAGGTTTCTACATACATAACCTTAATTATAGGCCTATTTTATATTATTGTCTTCTACACTAGATTTATTTCAGAAATAGGCTAATAGAATACAAATGTTTACTAATGTTGGTGTCTATTTACCATTAAGGCCCCATCCATGTTTTTCTATAAAACAAAAAAAAATTAAAAGATACCTAAATTTTTTATTCACTCTCCCCCACACACAGCCGTAGGGCTTTGCACCCATTGATGTTCTTTTTGAAAAAAGAAAAGAAAAACGTTGGAATCCCTATTCTTTCTCCTTATAATTGAACCTTTTCTTTCTTCTCCCTCTCTTTTTCTCCTTCTCAGCGGCGTGAGTTGCAAGGAACTGGCAACGGAAGACGGATGACGTGGGGTGAATCTTCCGATGCGGAGGCGAGCAAATATGGTTGACGATGTGGGTTCTAGACGAGATGAAGATGAAGATAAGGAGAAGAAGAGATGAGGATAAGGAGAGTTCTTGAGCACACCAAGGAATAAATGTACACATATATATTGTAATATATAAATCGTTTATTTTATATACACAATGTTGGTTTTTTTGTTTAGATTTCTTGTTTTATGATATATACGCTTATATATATGTTATGCGTTGAACATTAAGTCCATTTGTGATTTATATACTGTAGTAGATATTTTTTTTATTTCTGATTACTTTGAATTTATGATATATATTGTGATATAAATGAAATTTGCGATATATATTGTGATTTATATTGTACTATCATATGGATACGGTTATATTGAAACTTTTGAATGGTACAACCATCTGTTTGAGTACATATATATTTCATATATTGGTTAGAATATTTGCAAGCATCTAATACAATATTCTAAGGTATATTTAAAAACAATCATGAATCTGGAAAAAAAAAAAAAGAAGTTGTCAATTATATTTGAGTACATATCAAATATATTTACCAGTATATTTCATATATTTGTTAGAACATTTCCGAATAGATAATGGAATATATTATAGGCACAACTGATATATCACATAATACTCAAAAGTCAAAACAAATAACGAACTATATCACATAATATAAAAAATCAACATGAAAAATGAAATGGAAAATAAAGTGTCATCTTCTCTCTCCAATTGAAAATGAAAAAAAAAACCATATTAAATACATTTTCTCTCTCTAATTGAAAATGAGAAAAAAAACCATATTAAATGCATTTTCTCTCTACATAATAAATGCATCTTCTCTCAACATTAAGGGAGTTTCATAAATATGAAAAAATATATATATATATACATATATATAAAACGAGTATAAAGAAATGGAAAAAAAGGTAAAATTGTCCAAACTTAACAATAAAAGCCTTATTTGAAAACAATTCAAATTTAAAGATATTTATGAAACATATGACTCAAATATGATTTTTTTTAATGTAAAAATGTCTTTTAATATATACATACATTTATGTTTAGAATTATAATTTAAATCTTTGTTTTTAATAAAATTAAGAAAAAATTACAAAAACCACGCTTGAAGTATGATGGTGGAAACAGTTGCATCCTTAAACTTTTAACAGTAAAAATTAAACCCTCAAATTTTTAGAAGTGTAAATATTGTATCCTTAAACATTTTAGCGTACAAATTAAATCCTCGAATTAGGATAACTGTAAAAATCAAACTCACAACTCCCAAATAGATACTAATTTGTCACAGTTTATTTGCCTAAACATTCTTGCTTGCTATATACATTGATTTGATGCTATTAATATTATGACCGGAAGCATTTTTGTAATATTGCAAAACCTTTTGAATGGCTATACTGTCATGCAACGAATCTTTAAAGAATTGGGTGTTCGAATAGGTCAATAACAGGGTATGGAGGGCTTTACAGAATTGAAGGTAATATGTTTTTGGTTGGGGAAAGAAAGTTATGTTTAAGGTTTTGGTTCAAGTCATCTTAGGGTATATTGATAGCATAAAAATGTGCTATCTTGCTCAGCTTAATTGAAAAATGTTATTTGATTTTATGGATTTATTTAATGATTTTATAGGCATCCAACATCAAAGAAGTAGAATAGAGCGTTAGGAGAGAAAATGAAGCTAAAACGGATCAGTTCGGAGTCCTAACAAAGCAATTAGGCCAAAGAAGAAAAAATACAAAATCGCCACTGAGATAGAGTGCTTAGGCACTGGTCAGCGTCATGCGCGGTGCTAAAACGCAGTGGATTTTGACAACTTCGTGGCGCTATACGCACGAATATAAAATCTGCCGCTCAGTTTTTAAGTCATGTCTTTTGATCCAGGTAGTCGTTTTGGGCGAATGACCCCTTGTTTTCCCCCCCTTTTTTGTCCTCTATCTATCTGCAACATTTTTAGGTTTTGAGTTGAATATTTTCAATGTAATTGGGCTGAAAGATGGCTTATTTTAGCTTTCTCAACTCAATGTGAAGGTAAAGATTCCAATTCATAGTTTTTTAGGTTTTCTCCAATTGTAAACTAGTGAGACTTGTCGTGAACTCTTAATTTTGATTGTTTCTATTTTGTATTTGGATTCTTTTACTGTCTTTGCATATTTATGGTTGTATTTTTGCTCAACGATATACGATCATTAGCTAGGCATACATTAAATTACAATACACGACATTATAATTGTAATATGATCCAAGGTAGCAGAAGGTTAGTTTGACTTGTGATTTATTGTTTATGATGAAGCATTGGTTTATCGACCTAGGAAGAATCATGTTGAATGTTTAATTAGGCGCTTCAAAATTGAACATTCACCTTAGTGTAATCTCAAGTCTTAATATGGTTAGTCCAAATTAATTAGGATTATTCTCTCTAATTAAATTGACTAATTTGATAAATTGGACTCTCACCTAGCTTTTCTAAGTGAGTTGGCTAAGCTTAGACAATATAGAAGTTAATTTGATGAATCTATGATCAAGCAAACAATTGGTGATACCTCTAAAAACTAGAATAAATTACTTTTACTTTTCTGTCAATTTACATTCCGCATCTTATTTTTCAATGCATTTAATTTAACCACACATAATACTCTTGTTTTTTACTGCCTTCCAAAGATTAATTTAACTTAAAGATATTTTATCTCAGGCTTCTTGTGGTTTGATCCGATCTTACTACCGATACTATTTATTAGTTGAAGTGTTAGATTGAGATTATAAATATTATTTGATTTGATCGAAAGGATTTGACTCCCTTTTGGTTTGATCATATATCGTTAGTTGCTTCAAACTGCGAGATAATCTTTGCAAGGAACTTTAAGATGTTTGATCAATTTTAGTAGGATTCGTTTTGAGGAGAAGAAAAAAAATTCATGAGTTGATATCATCTCTGTGCTTGCAAAGAGGAGGTGGTATGAGGTTTAGAGGTTTTAAGGCTTTTAACCCGATGATGTTGGCTATTCGTAATTGGAATATTGTGAGAAAGTCTGATAGTTTGTTGTCGAAGTTTTCAAAGGGTTTGTACTTTCCTAGTTGTGACTTTCTGAAGGAAGAGTTAGGCTCCAACCTGTCTTATAGGTGGAGAAGCATTTTTTGGCGTAGAAACTTGTTTATGAAGGGTTACATATGGTGAGTTAAGGATGGGAATCATGTTTATATTGCGGAAGATTTATTGATCCCCAACTCTAGTAATCTCAAGCCTAGCTTGTATGGTTAGAGTATTTCGATTAGAAGCGAGTGGTCGGTCTGCTTTTGCCGAATGGTGGGTGGGAATTGTGAGTTGGTTAAAGAGGTTTCTCCTAATGCAGAAGATATCCTTAGAATTTTAGGGGTTGTTTAGGGCACTGAGATGATATAGGATGTTTGGAGTTCTGATGTTTGTGTTTGAGGTGCAGAGTTGTGTTGTCTGAGTTCGTATGTCTGTGTTTAGGTGTACAGAGTTGTTATGTCTAAGTTCATATGTCTGTGTTTGGGTGTGTAGAGTTCATATGTATATTTGGTTCAGTTTTTTGTACTCTAAAATAAGTTGCCTGTATGAACACTATTTTTTTAAAAAAAAATCTTATAATTCAATTATTGTAATCAATTCGGTTTTTTGTATTCAATTATTGTCTTTTTTATAATTCTTTATTATTGTTGTTTTAAAAAACTCAATCAAAATTTAAGATTAATCGTAAATAGTTAACGAAATACCAATATTTAAAAATACGAAATTTAATTCTAAAATAAGGATAGACGTACCAGCTTTTTTTCTAAAACCTTTTTACACTTTTTAATACTAAACATATATATATATATATATAAAATTTTCAATCATGACTTGAATTTTGAAAAAAAAAAAGGTCTTCAAAAGTAAGACAAATAAAAAATAAAAATAAACGAGGTAGTATTTATAAATTTAATTTTTAAAAACTATTGAGAACTAAGTGATTATGAATGGTCAATTAAATATTTTAGTGAGACATTTACAAAACCTTGGGGATTTTATTGAGGTTTTTCTCATATATATTCACGGATGAGTTTTCAATTGAGATTTTATAATAAGTTTTTGAATAGTAGATTTTGAATATTGATGTTATATATGAAGAACTTTTTTTTTTTTTTTTTTTTGAAATTCTGTACAAAGATTTAATCCAAAATATTGTGATTTTTTTTAATGGGCATTATACAAATAAATAATTGATATACTAAGCAAATAAAAATGAAAACTTGAATGATATAATTTATAGACAATAAATTATTAATATACTTTATCACAGGACATTAAAGGAAAAAATGATGTATGTAAATTGAATGTAAAAAATGGTTGCATGGAACTCGATTAAAATACCATGGTTTCTTAATAAAATGGATATAGTGGAAACAAATTACACCGGAAGTATAATGAAATAAACAAGAAATAAAAACGTAAGTGGGTCATAGGAAGGGGGGAGAGAGTGACGGTTGGGTATGAGAAGAGAGGGGACATAGGAAGTGGGGTTGAAGAAGTTGAGAGAGTTGTTAAATGAGGGTTACTGTGCACATGTTGGAGGAAGTGAAAAAGAGAGATAGTATATCAGTGGGCCAAACAGTGATATAGAAGCTATATCATCTCCCCACATAGGATCTTGGGGAAGATGAGATCATATGGAATGAGGGCAAGATAGGTAATTTTTCTATGAAAAAGTGTTTATCATTTGGAGAGGAGTTATTCGAATTCTAGCTCAACTTCAATCATCCAAAGACAAGCTTTCTATTTTTTGGAAGGTTGTTTGGAACTTAGATGTGTTGTTTAAAGTTGAAGTAGTCAGTTAGAAAATTATAAATGATATAATTTCCACTACTCGTAAATCTTTTTAAGAAATTAATTGTTGCTAATATCTCTAGCCTTTTTTGCAGGATGCATTTGAAAATATTTCTTCTTGTCTAATGTTGGTGTGTTTTTGAGTGGTAAGGGCATTTGGTTTGCTAGTGATTAGTGGAATTGTATAAAGAAGACTTTATCCTAAGGAGCAACTGAGGAAGTTCCTCACGATACTTTGGAGCTTATGGAATCAGAGGAATGCGATCAAGTTCAGTCAAGGGTTGCCTGATAAAGCTACCTTTTGTGCAATAGAATCTTTAGCTATTCTCTTTGAGGCTCACCCTAATTCTCAACCCTCCATTTCCTTAAGGTTTATCCTCGAAAACACAATTGGCTTTATGGATGGCAACGAGGTCGGGGCGGGGTAGAGAGGCACTCCTCATCCCCATTCCCCGTGTTGGGGAGTTGGGGTCGGGGTCAGGGTGGGGGAATCCTATTCAGGGATTTGAGTCCCCGCGGGGAAAAATCTCTGCTTTTTATTTTATTATTTTATCATTTAAAATTAACTAAATTTAATACTTATATTGAAATTATAAATTTTATATAGAAAATTAATATTATTGTTACATATAGTTGTTTCAATTAAACATTACATGTTTTATTTTATTATAAATTAAATTTATTATATTAGATTTTTAAAATTAAAAAAGAAAAAAAAACTGAAACAATTATTATTATTAGTAGTAGTAATAGTAGATATATATATTTCTAAACTTTATCATCCCTCAGATCCTTGAAAGGAAGTGATTTGGTTTGTTGGTTTAGATTAGTTTGTTGGTTTCGATTATGAAGTTTTGATTTTAAAAGAAAAACCTCTCATATTTCTTCATTTTCTCTCTACCTTTCACCTATCCCTCCCTTAACCATTTATTTCCTACAATCATCCACTTTCTCTATACTTTTTCTCTCTTCTCATTCTCTTCCTTTCCCTTCCAAAATAATTTAATTTGTGAAAATCATTTCTCCAAGTAAAATTTTGAATGAGAGTGTAAATATCACACCCCGCCCCGAGCTCGCCTTCTGAGCCTGAGGAAAGGCGTGAGAGATCGCAGATACCACTCTTTTGTGATACCTACTGCCCATCTGAACCTCTTTACTACACTCAGTAAACTTTAAGTTAAGGAGATAATAACAACTGATTAAGTATGCCCATTTTATCACAGTAATATAACGTTTATACAGCTCCAAGACTTAACTATAAAGTTTACATCAACCATTCTAAATGCCGGAAGTGTAACTGTGGCTTGTGGCAGGCCTTGACCTTAGCAGCAGCCTGGAACTCCTCAACTTTTGCTACCTTTGGGGGGGGGGAAGACATAAGTTTGATTACAGAAATTCATCTTTGGAAAAATAATTCTACAATCAACAACATTACCACACAATAAATTTAATTACCCCAGCTTGTCAACTGGATACCCCTGGCATGATCATGTATTTCCCGGGTACTCTTGTACGTATCCCAAAAAAATGTACAAACAAATCCCATGGAAACCTTCTTAGTACCCTAATATCCCGCCGAATGTGCACATCAACTAAATCTCGCTAGCTATGCTTAGGTATCTTGGCTATATTTTCCTGCCAACGAAGCTGACTAATCCTACCAAGTACCTTTTTCAAGCATGCTAACAAAATCCCGGGTACAATTTTAGTTTCCAGCACAATCACACAAGCAATATCTCAACAAGCATAATAACAATTAAATCCAGATAAATACATTTCTCGATCATGCCAATTTCCACACATTACCTATATATATATATATATATATATATATTTTACCTATATATATAGAAATCAACATACAATCAGTAAAAATAATATAACCACTCACCTTGGTTGGTTAGGAACTTTCCTCTCTGAAGTTCCTTAGGTTTCCTTGGTTTCCCTTTTGAACCCTAGATTCTAGATTCAATTATCATCTTAGATTACTCATAGTTTCAGACCTTATTTTAAGATACTTTTTTCTGTAGACATGTTCTAAATTGTCTCAGGAAGCTTACCCTAAAATCTTAGCTCATAAGATCTCGTGGTTTGGCCGGAATCCTCAAATCATTAAGACTAGCCTAAGCTTATCCGACAGCTTGACCCTTCTGTCTTTTCCTTACTCCCCAGCACGATTCCTTGAATCTTCTTCTCCGAAAGTCTACCATAAAAACTAGACTCTCATAGATTTTAGGTGGCTTTAGAATCACTCCAAACACACGAGTATTCTGGGAGATATCCTCATCCCAAGTTAATGCTACTTCTAGACCTTCCTGTCCGACAACATCTCCTCTTTTTGGAACCTCTTGACCAACACATGGTCTTGCTACCAACGCATGCATTCCTTCATCAACACATAGTTTCCTCATAACAACCCTCATACACTCTTCCTAATGTAATTTGAAGAGAATTCGACTTATCATCTGAAGGGAAGTCCTTGGCCCTATTTATAGGCGTCCAAAATCTCTCCAAGACCGACACCTCCTGCTTGGCCGCATGTCCAGGCGCCCCTTCTTCTATGTGCCAACACAGCTTCTTGCCACCTCCAACTTGAAGTTTTAGTTTCTCCTTCATCTAGCTCAACCAAATTGGTTTACAAGCTTCTTGGTACATCTACGTCCTACTTTGAGTTGTCCTCCTCATGCACACTTCCTTTGCATGAAGTTTACCTCCTACTAACTTAATCTTAACCCTTTCTCGGTTAGCCATCATCAGCCCATGGCTTCCTTATCAACACATCACTTGAGTCATACTAAAGACATCGCATCCTTGGCCACATATCTTCCCTCTCTCGCATGGCTCATCTTTGGCCTGTGTGCTCAACTAAGATTATGACCAACACTCTTCCAAAGCATACTATTTGTTCAAGCCTTATCCTATGCGCCCACATGCACTCGAATGTCCTTAGCATATAGCGCATTACCAACGCATAACAACCTTTGAGTCAAGCTAGGTCTCAACTCAACGCCTCATGGTATAGCTTACCATCGCCTAGCCTCTTGCTAATGCATCCCCTATGACCAAGGCATGTATGTCCTTGTTGCTTATCAACGTCCTTAGTCTCTTGCTCAAGACCAACACACACTAACCTCATAAGCCTTATGTACTGCCAGCCTTAGCAATGCAAAGACATTTCACCATGCGTCCACCATGGCTTGTCCTATCGCCTAGCTCATCGTCTAGTAATGTTGCCACTCATCATCCAACGCATAGCACCATCGCATAGCACCTGCGCCTATTGCATAGCACACAACCTACCGTACAACTCTTGATCATCGTGTAGCACTGATGCCCATTGTGTAGCGTTGATGCCCATCGTCTAGCGCAACACAACTATCGTCTAGCGTATCATGGCTATCATCTAGCGCATCACGACTATCGTCTAGTGCGTCACGACTATCGTCTAACGATCACGTCCATCGCGTAGTGCCATCGTCCAACGTCATCGTTTAGCACTGATGCCAATGTACAGTGCCAACGCCTCATCATCTAACGCTATCGCCCATCGCATAGTGCTATCATTTAGCGCGACTCTCCACATTGTCTAGCACCGCACCGTGCTGCACAATCGCTTAGCTCTACGCATTTGCTACACGATCGTCTACCTCATTGTGTAGCGTTGCTCATTTATTACCCGATCCTCCAACGCCCACTTATTGTTACACGATCGTCCAGTGCGTGCAACTCCAACGCCCAATGCCCATGTCCGCGCACACTTGAGGCTGCCGCATGATTTGCTAACCTCTCAAGACATTGGCTGTCGCTTGCTTGTCCACACATAGCCTTTCCTCTCGGCCATCCTTTGGCTTCCCTCAATACCCAAATAACCTCTCAAATGAGCATGTCCAATGCATGGCACAACACTTAGCCATTTTCTAACCTCCAACGCATGGTTCTTTTTGGATTCATACTTAACCAAATTTTCACTAGTTAAGGCTTATCTCAAAGCTACTAAACAATCTATTTAAACACTTAGAATTTTCCTTCTCTTTAACATAGGATTTAACTTACACTTAGTTAATTCTCCCAGTTTCCTGCTTAAGTAGGAAAAATGAAAATTCGGGTTTCACAGTAAAAGTCATTTTTGAAGAGAGTGGACAACACATGCTTAGGGGAGAGGGAATTTAGAGATGGGAGGATATGGTTGGGTTGTTTTGTCACTTGGTGATGGTGTAAATAACATACATAAAGTATGAGATGTATCCAATGAAAGTTAGAACTAAACAG
Source organism: Benincasa hispida (assembly GCF_027475165.1). Taxonomy (NCBI): domain Eukaryota; kingdom Viridiplantae; phylum Streptophyta; class Magnoliopsida; order Cucurbitales; family Cucurbitaceae; genus Benincasa; species Benincasa hispida. The sequence continues at coordinate 8,981,593 of NC_143482.1, read as the reverse complement.
ATTATGAACTCAACCTACAAGGATACAATTACTATTAAACAAGTTAGTAGAAATGACCTAAAGATTCTTTACCATCTATATCATGGTCATTATGATATTATATTTCCCATATTTCTTGTAGGACATTGATGATGTTGGATTCTTTTGATATAAAAATGTTCATGGCAACAATTTCAATATATGGAGAAGACACAATAACAATGTATCAACACAAAGTCCAACAATGAAAAAATTCAATGAGCTTTGAAGCTGATTGAAGAAAGGGATGCATGACATAACATTCTATCTTAAATCCAAAATTATGCCAGCTCGAGAATCTTGGAATCCACTTATTGGCACCTATTCCAAACGATATAGAATCTGTTATCTATACTGAAGAAGGGGATGCATGGCGAAACATTCTGCCCCTAATCCAAAATGTGTCAGTGCAAGTACTGTTGAATCCCCATCGTCGACACTCTCTTCCATCCGACTCTTTCAAGTTTAATATTAAAGCGAATAAGATCAAACGAAATTAAGAGTCATTAACCTTACTTCATAGAGCCAACCTAACTATTTAGGTAGGACTTTACTCTTTTTGGATGGAAATAGACCATCATCATTTGAAAGCTTCTTATGAGATGCTACGATTATGAAAATGAGCTCCAAATCCTTGTTGATGTTATGTTTAGATCCTCTACATTCCAAGAGTTTTGAGTATGTAAAAGATGAAGGGTAGGAAACGAGATTTGGTTGGAAGACCATTGGCCATGGGTACATGAGATCACTAGTACATAAGCCAATTATTTATATATTAGTTAAATTTGTTTTCCTTTATACTAAAATAAGAATTAAAAAATGTATTAAGAATAAGATATAAAGAATTGAAAAGATACTAAGACTTGGCAGCCAAATTTGATAAAGACACCAATAGGGCAACAAAATAGTGATTAGGATCTGTTTTTTTTTTTTTTTTTTTAGAAAAATACTTTTTTCGTCCATAGATTTGACTAAATTTCAAAATGTCACCCTCTTAAACTTTTAGGCTCCATTTGATAATAATTTGGATCCTGTTTGGTAACTATTTTGTTTTTTAAAATAAGCATATTAATACTACTTCTACCTCCAAATTTCTTCCTTTGTTATGTATTTTTTCATCAATGGTTTAGAAAACCAAGCCAAAATTAGAAAATTAAAAAGGGTAGCTTTAAAAAAAAATTGTGTTTTATTTTTGGAATTTGGTTAAGGATTCAACCATTGTGCTTAACAAAGATGCAAATTATTGTAAGAAATGTAGACAAAATAGGCTTAATTTTAAAAAACAAAAATAAAACACTAAATGGTTATCAAATGGGACATTGGTTTTTTTTTTTTAGTTTTTTAAAACTAAGTCTACAAACATCACTTTCACTTCTAAATTTCTTATTTTGTCATCTACTTTTTACCCATGTTTTAAAAAACCAAGCCGACTTTTGAAAACTAAATAAAGTATTTTTTTTTTTTTAATTTGCTTTTACTTTTCAAAATTGGCTAAGAATTCAACTCTTATACTAAAATGATGCAGAGTATTGTAATTAAACGTGAAGAAATGGGTTTAATTTTCAAAAACTCAAAACCAAAGATGAAATGGTTACCAAACAACCTTAGTTTTTAGGTTTTGAATTTGATTTCAATTTAATTCTAATCTTTCAAATTGTTAGAATTTTATCCTTAGATTTGAGTTTTGTTTCAATTTCGTTAATAAGTTTCAAGATTTATATTTTTATGTTTTTTTATTAAATATTCACGTACCGTTTTTAAGATTAATGTCTACTAATTCTAACCATTTTTTTAAAGGTTAAGTATATTAATTTCGCTTCAATCTATGGTATCTTTAGAAAGACTTACCAAGGATTTTAAAATTTTTTTTAATATCGGAAGATGTTAATGAAAATCTTTGAAAGTTAAAAATTTCCGCAATTTAGAAGAATATGTAATTGTTTCAAATGACAAAACTGTGAAAATATTTTTAGATATAGCAAACGGTTAAAAATTGATAAGTATTAGTAATATCAAAGTAGATATCGATAGATATAAATATTATCGATATTAATATATATCATTGATAGAAAATTACATTTTACTCTAAGAGGTTGGTTGACTCAATACCATATTTTTTAAAGAAAAAAAAGGAAGTGAATTAGAACTTGAATATAAGAAAAAGAAAAATAAAAAGAAGTGAATTAGAACTTGAATATAAGAAAAAGAAAAATAAAAAGGAAACAAAAGAAAATAGAGTTGGACATGTTCTGCAGAAAACAGTGAAAAACGTCACCGACGACGTACGTCGAGGTTCGAACCCCGGACTCTGCTCCGTGGTCTCTCCTTTCCCTTCCCTCGTCTCCGATTACTCTCTCTCTCCAGGTCTTCAAGCTTCAAGCTCCAGCAATTTCTGTATCGACGAAATTCGTATGAAAATTCTCCTACTTTCCTTACTTATTGTACTTCCGATTACGCCATTACGTATTTTCAGATTCATCTCTGCATCATTCTTGTTCATGTCATGTTCTTCTCGCAATCGAGCGGCTTACAAATCCATCGATTCTCGCATTGAACTGGGGTTGAATTTCTCTTAGCGACTTCGCTCTGTTTGGTGTTGAAGTGGCAGTAGTTGAAAGAAATTGTTGTGTTATAATTGAACTTTCATGCATACTTGCTATGATTTTGTTAAGTTTCTTTTACTTTTTCGCTTGCAATCATGTTGGTCTTTTAGTTTCATTATTTATTTGTCTTGTATGCAGAATTTCCGGGAAGAATTGAAAATTTGGGGGCTATAATTGTTATTATTTGTTTTGATTTACTGGAATCACCGAAAGGCAATTATCCACCCGGTTTCACTAATGCAACCATGAAATTTGATGGTAAATGAAAATTAACATATTTATGTGGAAACAGACAGGAAAGATTGAAGTCATTAAATTCTGCAAGGGTTCCCATATATAATCCCTCGCAATGCAACTGATCCCTTCACCTCCTGGCTCTAGAGTGAATCTATGTGGGCTTCAATCTCCTATCTACTAATTTACTTTTGAACCTATGTCTGATTCCATTCAGCTGAAACTACTTGATGAAAAAAAAAATGGATTCTTGCCTCCTTCCTTTAGCCATTATATTCCAGCCATTTGACTCATTAGTATCTTTCTATAGTAAGGATTTCCTCATGTTTTCCACCCACCTTCACTTTTTTAAGATCAAATGTTAATTTTACTGAGGAAGCTGTCCTGTGCCCCTTTGCTATGAAGGTTTGTGGGAAGTTTCTGGAGATTTTTTTATGTATGTTTGATTTTGAGTAGGAATTATGAGGATATGGTGGAGGAGCTTATCGTCTATCCTCCTTTACAATAGAGGTTGGATTCTCTGGCAAGTGGGGTTGCTACTCGCTTTTATTTGGGAATTTTGGTCAGAAAATAAGATGGAAACTTCAAGGCCATGAGCAATTTTAGGAGGAGGCTTGGAGTGTGGCTCACTCCAAAGTCTCCAAAGTTTCCTTTTGGGGTGTTATCTACAAAGGTTTTTCGTGTATATATATATATATATATATTTTGTGTGTGTGTGTGTGTGTGTGGCTCTCTCTTCTATACTTATTCTACTTTCTATATTTCTATCAATATAAGAAAAAGGTAATCGTCATGTTGGAACCCACTACTTTCCTTCTAGCCAATGAAATCAGGAAAATTTTACTCTTTGAAGGAAGGTGGTTGTGAAAGTGTATAGTATAGATATCGCCTTTGACCCAAGAAGGATGAAAAGAGTCTTATTAAACTTTGTCTCTTTCAGTCAGTCATCTTTTATCTCCAAGAGGCAGATTGTCAACACAATCTTGAGTGTAAATGAAGTGATATAGTACAGACAAAAGTAGAAGAAAGCTTGAAAAACAAAAAGAAAAATAGAAAAAAAAGAAAGCTCGAGTATTGAAGATAAGCTTGGTAAAAGCTTGCAATTATGTGTATATTTTGCTTCCATAATAATAAATAAATAATGCTTAAGGTCAGTATCGAATCTTTTCTACTTGTAGCTATATTTTGGAAACTAAATTTATATTTCCATGAACTGTAAACCAAGAGGGAGAATTTCTGGTTCCAAATGGAAAAGATAAGGTAAGATTGATTCAAGCCAACTTGAGTAGCTTCTTTTAAGCTCCTCTAGCAGTGAAGTTGATGGTTCTCCTTCCCTCTCTTTCTTGCGTCACATATAATATTCCGATGAAAAGAATTATCAGGTTTTTTCCAACTTTCATGCATCGAAGGAAACTAAGACTACTATAGCTTGGTTAGTGTGAAACTGAGGAATAGAAACAACTGATATGATTTATGTTCTTCTTGATGTAGGATGTTTTGAATCTTTGGTGGAAGGTGGCGTCTGTTTGATATAGAATCATGGGTGGCAGTGAGATGAATAAGTCCACGAAGGAGGAATCCAAGACAACACCTGCCACTACGCAGGTCTGCTTGTATGTTTTATTAATGTCATATGAAATATTCATTTAATTTAAATAACTTTTATGTATGAAAAATTTTAAACAACAAAGTTAACCATAGGAGCGTCAATGGAAAAAATAGCAATTTGGTTATATTTCTAGAAATCCTGCAAAACGTATACAATTATCCAGCATTCCTAAAAACCTTTTATGTATAAATACTTCAAGACAAACAAGATTTACCTTAATTTACAATCACCACGGATTCAAATATCCAGACATCTAGAATTTTAGATATCCTTGATTCGTGAACGTTCTGTTTCCTCAAAATGATCGAAGTGAACTTTGAGTCTATCAGACAAGACTTCTACCTTATGGAGGCTAGTGACATAATTTTCTAAAATTTCCAATTTCTTGAGAAATTTAGCCTTAAAATTTTATTGTTTTACATAGCTGCTTCTTAAATTTTGTATAGTTTTGCCTTTTTTTCAGGAACAGTCTCCAAACACAAGCACTGGCACTGTTAATCCTGAATGGTCAGGATTTCAGGTTCTTTTTGTTAAAGCCTCAAGTTAATATGGTTAACTATTGGATATGCCTTGCAGTTTACTTCTTGTCCTATTTCATGTTTTTTCCCCTTTTTCTTTAGGCATATTCTCCAATACCTCCACCTGGATATTTGGCAACAAGCCCCCAGGCACACCCATATATGTGGGGGGTACAGGTATGTCCTTTTGCAGCTAGACTGCTGCTATGTATGAGATGATGGTTTTCGAGTAGTGGATCCATGACCGGTCTGAAAGTATGAAGAGATTTAGTAGATGCAGACATGCGATGATTACCACTGTCTTATGCAGATTTCTTATTTAGTGGATGGTATTCTTGGTCTAATTTTAGACAGCGCTTGATTCATACACTTCTTAACAACTTTATTGTGTCTGAAAGGGCAGTCCTCTCACTTTCAGAATTTTTGGGTCCCAAGGATAGTTAGATGCACTTTTGATTACTTTCCTACTCTCTTGAGATAAAGATTTCAGATGGGTAGCCCTTTTGAACTTGAGTAGGGGTGTTCATGGGTTGGGTTGAGTTGAAAGACTTTTTCAACCCAAATAACGCTTATTAAAAAATGAACCCAACCCAACCCAACCATGAAATATTTGGGTTGGGTTGGTTCGGGTTAATCAGGTCATTTATTTAAAATTTTGTTCTAAAAAGAAGCAAAACGTAAATATGTAAAAATCTAAAATTATTTTCATATATTGAATTAAGATCAACAATTTAATTTCAATTTATATAGTGAAAATTTTCTTTCTAAAGTGCAAAGAAACTAATTTTGAGAGTTGTTAAAGAATAAATTATTAAAAAAAGATTGGAATTAAATAAAATTAAAATCAATACATGTATAAATAATTGTGTTATGAGTAATAAAAAAACATATTTTAAAGTTAATAATAAATTCGGGTTGGTTTGGGTTATATTAGGTGAACCTATGAACCAACCCAACCCATAAAATTATCATTTATTTGAACCCAACCCAACCCAAATGAGTTGATAACCCAACCCAAACCGCACGAGTTGGGTTGGGTTGATCGGTTTTTTCGGGTCATCGGGTTTTTTGAACACCCCTAAACTTGAGAATTGTTGGTGGAATCAGGTTTAAATGTAACATTAAGTTCATGAGTGATCTGCTTATTAGCTTAAAACCAGAGTTGCTGGCATCTTAAAGATATTTTATTGAGAGGTCCTTCTCTTGGTTTTGAGTCTTTTGACACACATGTACGACCTTACTTGAACAGGATCTGTTCTAAAGTCTTTTGACACATGTTTTTGGAACATATAAATAATATTATCTTAGAGTTCTCTACGCTGGTGTAATGATTCCTGGCTATTATGCTTTCAGATGTTCTTTTACCTATGTATAATCAGCCTGGCCTGTCAACATAATCGTTGATCTTTATCTAATTTAGCACTGTCATTTTCAAATTGGCTTGGGCATAAAATATTTTATGGAGAAGAAATCATCTATAAAATAAGGAATCCCTCTCTCTCTCTGAACTTCACTCTTAAACGATGGAATAGCTGAAACATCTAGATAGTTTTGATTCTTCTTTCTGATTAAAATCTAAATGTTTAATGCAGCCTATTATGCCGCCTTATGGAACCCCTCCACATCCGTATGTTGCAATGTATCCTCATGGTGGCATATATGCTCATCCGCCTATGCCTCCGGTACTTATGTAGATTTATTTTTTCTGCAGATCTTGGTTTTATGCAACTTTTTTTTCTCGATATTTTGGACTAACAATCACATGCTTGTCACAGGGATCATATCCTTACAGTCCTTTTGCTATAGCTTCTCCAAATGGCATCGCTGAGGCTTCTGTAAGTTTCCAGTTCCACTGGCTTATTATTTTGTCTTTAATTACGTCTTTTTCTCAATTTGAGTAGGACTGTAAAATTTTACATAGGGGAATACACCAGGCAACATGGAAGGAGAAGGTAAGCCATCTGAGCTGAAAGAAAAATTGCCAATTAAAAGATCAAAAGGAAGTCTGGGAAGTCTAAGCATGATAACTGGGAAGAACAATGAGCTTGGTAAACCATCAGGAACATCTGCTAACGGAGTTTATTCTAAAAGGTCTGACATGTCATGTAGATTTATTTGGTGATTGGTTGTGCTTTCAATTCATAATGGTCAGACTACCATATTTAGTTGCTTTTGATTTTTGTGATTGGGGTTTTGTATGGACACAAGTGCAACATATACAGGGCAGGGTAGCAAGAATATAATTTGTTCTAAGTCCTCAAAATGGTTGTCTATTGACCTTGTTTTCTGCTTTTATTTTTTCTGTCAGTTCCTATTAACTATAATAAACTGTAAACTCCGTTCATCTTACTGCACACCTTAAATCCAGTCTAGTATTCTGTCATATTGAGGTTGACATTCGTTAGTTCCTATTGAGTTTAATGAATATTTTGTTTTGTGCTTAATTTTATATCCTATCTTTCACATTTACCATTAGCTTATGTGATGATGAACCTCACTACTGTGCAGTGCTGAAAGTGAAAGTGAAGGTACGAGTGAAAGAAGTGGTGCTGATTCTGAAAATGTATGTGTCTGCCACTTTATAACTATGCAACTGTTTATCCTATAGATTCCTCCATATTTCATGAGGGAAGGGCATGGATGGGGAAGGTCTAAGATCCCTAGTTTCTAGTCCGGGCAATCTGTTCCCTGTTTCATTGTGTTTGTTGTTATGTACAATTGAACCTTAAAAGTTAACTTATGGAGGGTTCTTATAAAAAAAAAGTTTACTTATGGAGGGAAAACACATAATGAGTTATTTATAATATTACTAAAGTGTTAACAAAATATCTGTAGCTTGAGGTTGGATAAACATCCGTTTGTTCCTATTTGTTTGTATTGTTGTTTTACATTTGCAATTGAAGTAAATGCTATATGTCAACCTCTTGTTGTTTGAGGGTGTCCCTTATACCACTTGGGTTCTGTTCTGATACATGTAATTTGATCTATCTTAGCTTCACAGCCTTCCCTGATTTTTGTAGGATTCACAACTAAAATCTGGTTCTGGGAAAGATTCTTTAGAAGGTTTGGGAATTTTTTCTATTATTCAGTCAGTGTACTCGGTGTTTTATATCAACAAGGAATTTTTGTCTCTGGTACAGGTGGAGGGACTCCTAATGGTTTGATGCATGGTTCTCAGAATGAAGGACATAGTCTTGCGCATCCATTGGTGAACCAGACGATGTCCATGATACCAATTCAAGCTTCTGGAGCTGTTACAGGTCCTACTACAAATTTGAATATAGGAATGGATTATTGGGGTACCCCAACAACTTCTGCCATCCCTTCATTGTGTGGGAAGGTCCCTCCGGCTCCGATTGCAGGAGCTGTTGCTGCTGGGTCACGAGAAGGCATTCCGCCACAGCCTTGGTTACAGGTTGGTTCAGTTTTTTCAAACATTGCACATTATTAAATCACCAATTAACCCAAAAGCTTAAGCCAATGGGTTGTGATAAATTTAAATATATCAATACTTTCAACACTTTTCTTCACTTTGTGGGCTTGAAAATTCGTAGGAGACCCACCATGTAGAATTCTATATTAATCAAGGTGTAAATGACATCATAAAGTTTAAAAAATAGGACCTCCTACTCTGATACTATATTAAATCACCGATCAACCCAAAAGCAAGCTGATGTGATTGGTGATTTAGCGTGCATGAGTGGGATCAGATGTCCAAAGTCATCATATAGACACATTGTATTCATTAATTCACTAATTGTGTAAAGTTATAAAATATTGAACAATTTAAATTGGGAAGGGAGGAAGAAAGGATAAAAAGAACGTACTTGTGTCAGTCCACCGTATCGATGACAATGAGTTTATCCGCTTCTTCTCATACCCAGGTGCACTATTTTAACTAATGGGTAATTGTAATGTATGATTTTGGTGTTTTCGGTGTGTAAATGTAAAATAATTCTCTAGTATAGCCAGGTAAGTGACATCAAATTGTATGTTTTGATTGAACCAATCTTGACTGATTATCAATTTGAAGGAAAAAAAAATATCCTTCTTTCATAGCTTTTGGTGCTTTTCAGATGAAGAGAGAGATCCATTATTATTATTATCAATTACTTTTGTTTTCTGGGTGAATTCAGGATGAAAGAGAGCTGAAAAGACAAAGAAGGAAGCAGTCAAACAGAGAATCTGCTCGTAGATCTCGGTTGCGTAAACAGGTAACTATGCATCATTAAGGTTTATAATCAAATTGGACGATCTTAGACTCATGTAGCCATATTATTTAATTAAGTAGTTTTTCCTGCATGTTTCATTTTCTTTTTAAATTTATTTAGGCTGAATGCGACGAGCTGTCTCAGCGCGCTGAAGCTTTGAAGGAAGAAAATGCGAGTCTTAGATCTGAAGTGGATAGGATTAGGAGTGAGTACGAGCAACTTCTTTCAGAAAATGCCTCTCTCAAGGTGATGCCAAAAACCAGAAATCTAGCCATTTTAACCATTTATCTCAATAAAGCCACACACAAAATAAATAAATAAAGGCCATAATTGTCTTGAAGCTATAAAACCCCTGTAATTAACCTTGCTATGTCACTTATATGTTCTATAAAGGGTTAATACTTCACCACGTTGGTAGATCTTTTCTTAAGGATCTGTTTGAAATGATTTTCAAAGTATTTAGAAACCCTGTTGCACTTGAGGATATTTTTTAAGCACTTAGAAAATCATTCCAAACAAGAGCTCTAAGATCCATAGATTTGATTTTCGGACTCAAAGATTGAACTCCGTACATGGATGCCAAGTTTGATATTCAATACAGAGTAGAAGTAACTTTGTATAGATATGAAATTGAACCATAGGAGGAGGCATTTTTTTTTCCTTTTTTTCCTTGTATGTATAACTCGGTCTGATTTTTTATTTTCTACAGAGGAGGCTTGGAGATAATGGTGGAAATGAAGATCCAAGATCTGCCAAAGACGGCCAAAATTTTAATAAAGAAGGTCACCATACATCCCGGACCCAACTCACCAAAGGGTAATTAGGATATGTCGTACATCCCAGACCCGACTCGCTAAGGGGTAATTAGGATCTACCATCCTTGCTTAATTCATCTGCAGTCACATAACCTAACCAGTTAGTAGCCAAAAAGTTTGGATAACTTAAAACATTTTCTAAGAAACTGACTCGTGTCGTCTCGGGACAGTTGATTCTTATGGAGGCTGTCTTTAACCCGAAGCTCTGTGTAGTATCCTTGTATCCAAATTTGATGAGTGTCATGCAACATTTCATTCGAGTTTTTTCAGTGTAAAATATATTTTTGTGCCAAGTTGAGGTCGAAATCGAGGCATTTTGGTATGCTTTTTAACAGTTTGATTTGAGTTGCAGCACATTCATACTCGTATTCTGTATTTCCATCACTAGGATTTTACATCCATTCTTCAAGAACAGCAACCAAAACTTGTTCTGACCATGCATTTCATTTTCAAGTAGAAGATAAACTATTAGCAAATTGCTCCAATATCTTTGCATTGTTTCTCAGTGTACAAACAATGAGAGCTGAAAATTTTGGGCAAAATTTTCTATTTTCTTTATAAGCAATATCTCTACTTTAAAATCCCTGATTAGGTTAACAACTTAGGTTATGGTCTTGCTTCCTTAGATTGTATGATACCATGATTCTGTCATAGGGTAAAATCAATGTTTAGAAGTGGGTTTGAAATAGTTAAAATGGATTTTGTCAAGTTCAAAATCATTTTTAAGTGTCTTTATTAATGATTCAAAAGTGATATTTTATACCATCAAAATTAAATTAGTTTGGAATGATTATAGACATTTTATGAAATGATTTTCAACATGATATAAATGATTTTAGCAATTTTAAAATCACTTGCAAACATGCTTTAAACATGCTTTAAAAATTACAATGTCCAAGCTTTTTACCCGAATTTGAGATGTAAAATGGAAAATGAAAAAGAATTGTTTTTTTTTTGTTTAAAAAAATAGAAAAATAAGAGAAACTATTTACATAGAATAGTAAAATTTAATCTTATTTGATAGAAGCTGATAGAGGCCGATAAAAGTCTAACAAGTGTCTATCTTTGATAGAAACTGATAGAAGTCTATCATTGATACTATGTGATAGACGTTGATAGAAATTTATGTGTTTTTTTTTTTGCTATTTTTGTAAATAGTTTGATATTTTTTTCATCTTTGAAATTTTTCCTATATTTTTTTGTTAATTTTAAATACATGTTTGATTAGTTTACGAAGTTAAGCTTATAAATAGTAGGAATACTATCAATATTCAAGTTGAATTTTGAAAATTAGAAGGAAAAAAAATGTAGTCTTTGGCTAATAATTTAAATATTTACTTAGAAAGATTAAAACTATGGTTGAGAAATTGTTTTATTAAAATTATGGTTGATAAATTGTGAAAAGAAAAAATTCATTGTCTCAACCTTAGGTTTAATTTTCCTTTGTTATTTTATTTATTTTTTTAGTACAATTTTTCTTTGTTATTTATTCATTAGGATTTGAAGTCTGACAAGAAATTTGTTTCCTATTATCTTTTAATGTTTAAAATTAAAATAAACACATTTCAAAATTTAGAAGACTCAAACTTCTAATATTTTAGTTAATGATATGTTTTTTATATCACTTGAGTTTATGTTTACGTTGACATATTTTATTTAGCATTGAAAAAAAATATAAAAAAATCAAACCATTGCATTTATATTTACATATTCCCAGATGGGAAGTTTAAAATTTGTGAATACATACATATATTTTTTCTTGGTAAAAAACTAACGTATATCAACAATCGCAATTGCAAGGCTTGGATCTCTATTTGAGTTACATCCAGTCTTAGTCTATGTACATTTAATGGTTCAAATTTAATTTTATATTTTCAATAAAGCAGATTTAGCCATTCAAATTAAATTTTATAGAAATTGATTAAATGATGATAATAATAATAATTTTCATGCAAAAAAAAATGCACTATAAAAATATATTTCTAAATAATTTAAAGGAAATATTCATAGAGATTTTCTTTTTCTTTTTCTTTTTCTTTTTTTTATTAAGGGATATGGCAATGTTTTAATTTTAAAAAAAATACAGATAGAAATATCGATAAAATGTCAATGTAGACATATTTTTGTAAAAAATTATAATAAAAAATTGAATTAACATATATATATTTTACGTTTTTTTTTTAAAAAAAATACTTCATTAAACTTCAAGGGAAAACAGAAACACTTACATCATTCTTAACAAATAAGATCATCCAATTTGGAAAATTATTACACCGAACACCCGAAAGCCTAAAACACCTAGCTCTTTTTGCAACTTCATGAGCTATCAAATTTAAATTCCTCCTAACATAAACAAAGGAAATAGAATTAAACTTAGTGGGATTCCTCAAAATCTCCTCAATCAAACATTCATCCTCACAATGAGATATTGCCTTTCGTGTAAGCAAATTAATAGCAACTAAACAGTTAGATTCAACTAGTATATTACAAAAACTCATTAATTCTGCAAGTCGGACACCTTCAAGTATTGCGCTTAATTATGAAGGAGGACAAGGAATAAAACTGAAACAATCCATAGCAAGTGCTGTGAGACCTCCGAATGAACCCCTACAAACAATTCCTATTCCCACAGATGAAAGATTTAGTTTCCAAGCAACATCTACATTTGCTTTAATAATATTTTCAGGAGGTTGAATCCAAGATGAAGGACATAAATGGATAAAGAATCAACTGTAGTACAAATCTAGGGCTCATTACAAACAAAAATTTCCTGCAAATAATTTTGTATCCAAGCTATTCGGACAATAATATTAGGATAGAGGAACCATTTATCAATTGATTTTAATCATTCCATATACTCCAATATGTTAGTGCGGTTAAACCAAGCTCTTCAAGAGAACATATTGCATTTAGGTGAGACCATTTATCCTCAAAACTTAAATTGAAATCTTAAATCAGATGGCATCATGAAAAATGACTCCAAATCTCCAAACCACGAGAACAACAAAATAACACATGATCAATAGTTTCTGATTCTTCACAGTAGAAAGACAGTAAGTATGAATATCCATACCTCTATGATGTAACACCACTTTCATAGGAAGAATTTCATGTAGAACTCTCCATATAAAATGATGAATTTTGACAGGGATCTTCATTTTCCATACTCTCTCCCAAATGGCAGCCATAAAGTGAGTACTCAATCCTTCTCCAGCAATAAAAAATCTCATAAATAGCTTACATCCACTATTATCTGAGTAAGAACTAGACTTATCATAGTGCCATATTAACCTGTCCTGAATAGTTCTACTAACAGGAATAGTCAAAATACATTGAACATCATCCTCAACTAATAAGTCATTCAACAGTTCACCATTCCAAGTACCAGATGGGAGGAGAAAGTCAGAAACATACATAATTACAGATAAAGGGTTAACGCAAATAGGTTTGAAGCTTAGAGGTTTAGGCATCCAAGGATCTAAAAACATGTGAATAGAAGATCCATCTCCAACTCTATATCTTAGTTCTTTTGATAATAGACCTCTCCCCCACATGAGACTTTTCTAAATAAAAGAAGAATTAGACTCAACCACAACATAAAAAAAAAGAATAATCTTCAAAATACAAACCTTTTAGGACTAAAGAAACAAAAGAAGTCGAATTTTCCAAAATTCTCCTGTTTGAAAATCATTGCTTGATTAAACCTTTGTAGATCACGAACATTAAGTCCTCCCATGGATCTAGATAAGCACATTCTTCCCCAACAATCTTCAAAATATTTTACGATTTTTAAACAAGTTAAATTATTTATTATTAATATTATATTCATATTAGTAAACTTTGTTGAATATTTTTCATGTTTCATAATGTTTCTCATGATATAATAAATGTCGATTCATCCCTCATATCCATGTTGAACTCATGAAAATGTAGAAAGTATGAAAATATATCACTATGTGAATGAAAATCTAATATCATAAAACTAAGCGTTGTTTTTAAATATAAGAAAATGAATCAAAATATTTAAAAATATATTACAATTTCACTGTCTATCTACGATAGACTGCAATAGATCGCAATAATATACTATTATGTGTCTATTTGTGTCATGATAGACACAACAGTTAATCATGGTCTATCGTGGATTATCACAGATATATTGTAATTATTATTTGTAAATATTTTCAACAGTTTTGTCATTTAAAATAATTTTTCGAAAACTAATAACAATAATTATTTTTAACAACTAAAATTGAAAATTTTAGAGTATAAAAACTAATAATAAATAAATAAATAATAATTAATAAATAAAACCTAAAATAAAATTTAGTGAAAATAGTATTTTAATCTAATAATAAATAGTTATTCAAAAAAAAAAAGGAAAAAAAAAAAGGGGAAAAAAACGTAATCCTGTATATCTCTCGAGGGGTTCGTCGTTGGTCTTTCATTTGGTTAGCCGCTTCTTCTCGCTAAACAAAATGCAGATTTCGGGTGTAATCAGCGACGTTTCCGTCGTGATTCCGTCAGCCGGCGGTCTCCGGTCACCGGAACTGAGACACTGCCATGCACCTATCGATTCAAAGAGTTCCATTTCCGCTGGATTCTTTAGAGTGAGTTTTCCATTTCCTCTTTTCTTTTCTATAATTTCACTTCAAAAGTTAGTCAAATTGTAAATTTCCATGGGAGAGTTCGTATAGCTTTGCTTCGATTATACAACACTTGTGTTTGTTTTCTCTTCTTGCATTATCTTTGAATAATTCTACACTTGATCTTACCCAAAAGGTGCCGAGAAAGGTATATTATCTTTGGGCAATTCGAATGACATAGCATTCCGTGTTGTATTCTTGATTTGTTAGCTGATTAATAGACCTAGTGAAGCTGTAGGATTGGTCAGGATTGAGGTTGATTATAGTGTCCTTAGGTTAAAAGGAATTGTGTAGGTCGTTCATTTGTTGGTGGAAATTTTGAGCAATTCTTTCTCTTTGATCGAGAAAGGAATTGTAAACAATCTTCAGTAGCTTATAGTTATGATTTGTGTTATGTTTCCTTGGTCAAATTGACAACTTAACAAATGAAGCATGGAGCAAGTCACATTAGTGTACATAAAGTTGTACATTGTATAGTCATTGAGTTTCACTCATTAATTAGTGGCTTTACATGAATATACAATTTCGGTCTTCTTTCTCATGATAATGCAGTTTTTGTGCTTGTAAAGTTCCTGGACTTTGTCATCCGCATTCTTAAACTCAATGTTCATAACAGTCTCGAAGTCATTTCATAAAATAATTTTTGACTAAAGAAATGTTTTGGGTATTGCTTCTACTTGGCGTCAAGGAATTAATGAATGCGTGTACCGAATTGTGCCTTTATTTCCTTCAAGGGTGCAGTAGTTGCATGAGTGGCCTGAAAACTATTATTACTTACTATGTTTTTCTTAGAATTATCAGGAATCTGAGATTGCTATATGACTATGAAGCTTCACCTACCAAGTCCCCTCTTTTGGCTATAGGCTCCATCCTTTTCGCTGACAGAGCAGTTAGTGTGTTTTTAGAGGAAATTTTTTAAGAGGAATTAATTAAGTAACAATATCTTTTTATGAAATTCTGTTATATAGAATCTGATGTTTACTATCAATTTGGATTAAATAAATCCCTTATTTTTGGTGAATTTGTTTAAAGTACAGAATTATTACATTGGGGAACCAAGAAATGGAGAATTTATCAGTCTTGTAAATTCAATGGATTGAGAAAGTTTTGAAGATAATCTCAAATGAAGTTGGAAAGTATATCTATAGCACATTTTTCCTTTTTTCACACATGCACATAAATACGTTCTTGTTCACTTCCATATATTTATGGTTAGGCCCACAGACGGGTAGTGGGAAACTGGTCATTTTGTATTTTTTATGTAAAACCTTATCTTAACCTTCTTCGTCATTTTTACCAGGGGTGTTCATCATTTTACATGCCAAAGTCTGGAACTAGTTTGGATAAATTTCGATTGAGGGGCTTAAGTATAAGAGCTTCAGATGATTCTCAGAATGTTTATCCAGTTGCACCTGTTCAATTTGAATCCCCAGTTGGCCAGCTATTGGCCCAGATTTTGCAATCTCACCCTCATTTGCTTCCTGCAACTGTGGATCAGCAACTTGATAACCTTCAAACTGAGAGAGATTCACAGATAGAAGAGGCTCCTTCCTCGTCTCAAGATCCTCTCTACAAGTAAGTGCGTATTCTCTCTTTCTTTTCTTTCAGCAATAAATCACGTTTGTAGGTGATAACATAAAGATAATGTTAAATAACTACATGTGTGGATCTCCCACCCTGCACATGTAATGGCTTGCTGGGTCATGTGGTATTTTGTGGGATCTTTGGGGAAAGAGAAATGGTAGAACATTTAGAGGATTGAAGAGGGATTTCATTTTTCTCTTTGGGTTCAAAATCAAAGAATTTTTTTAATTATTTCATAGGTTCTATTTTGCGCAATTGGAGACCTTTCCTTGAATAGGGTTTCCTTTTGAGGGCTTGTCCTTTTGGATGCCCTTATACTCTTTCATTTTTACTCAATGAAAGTTGTTTCATCTAAAAAAACTATATGTTGTGTGAAAAATTGCAGATTATGCTGGAATATTCACATTCCAAGCTGCTACTTGGCCAATTTTTATCTTGTAAACCTAAAAGAGAGAAATTTTATTTTGATTGATTTAGTTATTTTCATGCTGATGGGTCCACGTTCACCACTGATGTGGTTAAGTTTTGTACATCAACCAAATGAAATTACCAACTAATCACTTGATTACTATTGTTGGGTTTACGTGAGAAGTCACTAATATAGTTGAACCCATGAATCTTAGGAGGATAGCTGAAGTGAAAGAGAAAGAAAGGCGAAAGACATTGGAAGAGATATTATATTGCTTGATCGTTGGAAAGTTTGTGGAGAATGACATTTCAATGATTCCCAAGATAACAGAAACCTCAGATCCTACTGGCCGAGTTGATTTTTGGCCAAACCAAGAGCAGAAACTGGAATCTGTCCACTCTCCAGAGGCATTTGAAATGATTCAAAGTCACTTGTCTCTTGTCCTTGGAGATCGATTTGTCGGTCCCCTCACTTCCATTGTTGAAATGAGCAAAATAAAACTTGGGAAGCTATATGCCGCTTCTATAATGTATGGATACTTTCTCAAAAGAGTTGATCAACGTTTCCAACTTGAAAGGACCATGAAAACTCTTCCTGAAGCGTTCACAAAAGATTTTGACGGACCGATACCAGCGAATCAACTCTGGGATCCTGATTCCTTGATCATGATTCCACCTGATGATGAAGGGGTCGGCGACAGCCGGGGATTTATCAATGCTGATGAAAGCAAATCATATAGATTGCGATCCTATGTGATGTATTTGGATTCCGAAACACTTCAAAGGTATGCTACATTGAGATCCAAAGAAGCTATATCTTTGATCGAAAAGCAGACTCAAGCATTGTTTGGAAAACCAGACATTAGGATAGCTGATGATGGTTCGATCGACACATTCAATGATGAAGTGATCTCTATTACATTCTCTGGGCTGACGATGCTAGTACTCGAGGCTGTTGCGTTTGGATCATTCCTCTGGGATGCAGAAAGCTACGTCGAATCAAAATACAACTTCGTCAAAAGCTGAACTGAGTTCTATCACATGGATGTTTATGAAGGTGTTTAGACTGGTGCATTTTTTGAACGATAGGTTGCTGAATATGATGGTAGAAGCTCATGCTCGAGTTTTTGTCAAAGGGACGGAGGACGGTAGCGGGTCTATTCAGCAATGGAGGGAGAAGAAAGGGACTTTAGGTATGTTTTTGTCAAATATGTATAGTGTACTAATGACTTGGACAAAGACTAAACTTCTGTAAATCAAATTAGGAACTGAAATAATGATTCTTTTTTCTCTCCCCTCATCAAATCTGAGATGTCTACTTCAAAACTTTTGTATTCCTATTAGGTGTGAGCATGAAAGACCGAAAAATTGAGTCGACCGAATTGAAAGTGGTCAATCGGAGAAGAGGAAGGGTTTGGTCAAATTTAAAAAATAAATCAATCGACCAACGGTCAAGGTCAGTTTGAATATTTACTAAATCAACCATAGTCGGTTCGATGATGGTTTGGTCGGAAAACCGACTTTGATCGATCCCCTGCATACTCCTAGTTCTTATGATTATCTTATGGTAGCTTTTCGTAAGTGTCTTGATTTTCACAAAAATTTCCTCCTCTGGGCTGTCGAATTTTTCAAGGAATTCGAGGTTTAAAATTTTAGAAAACTGTTGGTCCATTCAGTTCATATGGTAGCCATTTGTGTTATACATGAAACACTTTTAAAACTTTGTATAAAGTACTTGCTTGGTATCTTTGTTGCCCATTCGAGTACTAGATAAAACGTCAAAGATCAAATAATTGGATCTACACTACAATTTTTTAATTTAAAAGAAAAAAAAAAAGCTAAAATACAATTTTGGTCCATGTATTTTTTTTGTTCCATTTCGTCCGTGTAATTTCATTTGTGCAAATTTTAATTTTTGTAATTTTCAATTAGTTGTAACATTAATATTACAAAATCGACAATTAAAGAATAAAAAAAAGGGAAAAAGAATCAACACATAGATATACATGATATACTAACATACGGGACAGAGGGAGAACAATATTATTAGATATAATGTTTTCTGAATACACAAACGACGCTTTTAGAGTTAGAGAGTTTATATAACGCACTACTTTAAATCTTAGGGTCATAATCGTAAATAACTTCGTACTTGGTTGTTCGAAGCATTAGCTAATCAATTCAAGGCATTCCAACAATAATTATTGTACTTTGAATAAATCTTAATTTTAGTCCTCCAAAGCTAATTTTTATCGAAATTGATTAAATAATAATTATTATTTTCATGCAACAAAAGACATTAAGGTCCCGTTTGTTTCACAGATTTTTCCATGGGACTTCAGGCAGACATTTAATATCCATGTTCGTTTCACATAAGTCTACTTTTTAAAATCGAGGATATTATTATCTAAGGAATTTCAAAATCTATCTCACATGAGTTTTTTAATACCCTACAAAAGTGTGAGATTTTTATGTCTGGAAGATGAATAGTAAAAATATAACTTAATTAATTAATAACTTAATATCAAGTATTCATTACTATTAATTTTAACTAATTATTAAATATAAATATATTATTTAGACTTAATAAATTTCAATTAATATCTTTAACATACATTTTATACTATCTTAACTATTTAATATAAATTATTCTAGTTAATTATCAATATTCTAATTAATTTATTAATTAATTTAATTATTTGTAGTAACTAATTTAATTATGTTTGATAGAAAAGTATTTATTTATTTTTTATTTTATTAATTAAATAATTAGTTAACATAACAATAAATTATTTAGTGTTAAATTTAATAGATTTTTTACATTTAATTAAGTAATTATTTACTTTTAGTTTCTATATACAAATTGTTGAACTGATCACAAATAATAAT